>NC_143087.1:6578863-6881893 GCF_061535455.1 Colias philodice
TTCACCAAATTTTTAACTTGGTGAATAGATAGAAATGGTAATTTTTACAAAAAAATTTTTTCAGGAGGTGATGTTGTTTCCGATGATGGAAATGGATCAATTAGCATTTATGGTGAAGTATTTGATGATGAGAATTTGGATACCCAGCATAAAATAGCTGGATTTGTTTCCATGGCTAATAAAGGTGAGTTTGTATTTGCGTAATATCCTGTAAATAATGCAACGTTAATTAATCTTTTTGATATTTTATTTATTGCCAGTTATAATAATATTATCATTATAGGTAAAAATACGAATGGATGCCAGTTCATCATAACAACTAAAGGCACACCATGGCTGGATGGTTTGCATACAGTTATTGGAAAAGTAGGTGTAATACCATCTAATTATTTTATAAATAAAAAATGACTAAATTTTTCGTTTACATTATAAGTATATTATCAACTAATAAGTAAGATAGGTACTTTTTAAATGTGGTATCTACATAGTTACCTATTACTAGCTGTTCCCCGCGGTTTCACCCGCATTGCTCCGCTACTCTTATCATCATGATGATAATATACATATTATAGCCTATAGCCTACCTCGATAAATGGGCTATCTAACACCGAAATAATTGTTCAAATCGGACCAGTAGTTCCTGAGAATAAGCGCGTTCAAACAGACAAACTCTTAAGCTCTTAAGCTTTATAATATTAAGTACCTTATTCAAAAGAAAATTCGTAGACCGTGTGTATACTTTGCTTTGAAAATTTCATTTAAATACATACCTAGTAAAATAAACTGTAGATAGTCTTCTATTTTATTCGTTTAACATTTGAATGTATTATATTTTAGGTCGTTGATGGTCAAGATTTAGTGCATGTGATAGAGCACACGCCCACAGATATAGATGATCGTCCAACGATGCGTGTATACATAGCGGACTGTGGCCTACTGCCTACGCAACCGTTTTATATATCAGATGACCCATATGAGTAAGTATCGTATCTAATATCTAATACTTCTAATACTAATATTATAAAGAGGAAAGGTTTGTATGTATGTATGTATGTATGGTTTTCACGCATAAACTACTGGACCCATTTTGATGAACAGACAATCTTTAGACCCTGAGAAAGAACATAGGCTACCTTTTATTGCGAAATATGTACCATGGGCGAAGCCGGGGCGGACCGCTAGTTATAAAAAAAAAAAAATTATAGTCATAATTTTATAGGTTGATTGGGTGAAAGTTTATTATTTACTATTGATGACTTTGATATGGTTAGGATGACGATAGAGGTATAAAAATGTTGAAGTGCACGTGCAATTATATACTAATACCATCTAATACTAGCGGTCCGCCCCGGCTTCGCCCGTGGTACATATGAAAAATAGATGTTGGCCGATTCTCAGACTTACCCGATATGCACAGAAAATTTCATGAGAATCGGTCCACCCGTTTCGGAGGAGTAGGTATGCAGATTGCAGACTAACATTGTGACACGAGAATTTTATATATAAGAGATTTCACCAAAGATAACATAATTTAAAATCAAAATATGTATATTCGCTACTGTGTAACCCCGCTCCTGCGATTAAAAGAACGAAGTACGCTGACACGAATAATTGTATCTATATATAAAAAAGTATATTATGTACGCTTGTATTGCATAGGTACTAATTGCACGAAAGCTCAAATATACCTAAAATGAGGATAATAACAATGATTGTTTCTTGTTTCAGCTTATGGGCTTGGATAAAGGCTACTGCGGTTCCACTTACGATGTCCTTCTCTATACTTGGCTTCTTCCATTGGATAATATCAAAATTAGATTTTTAATTTAAATAAAATATAAAAGAGTAATTTTATAAGTTCTTCCTAAAACCTTCAAGTACCTAGTTATGGTTACAGACAATATTCTGAAAGTAAAAATGTACCTACACATTTTAAATATATAATTTCAATAAAACAATAGGTGGCTTGATTGTGATGTTTTTATTTTCATTTCAATTCAGCTTATATCTAGAGTTATTTACATTAATATTATTTATATTAATTATGATCTATTATTCTTATAATAGTACAGAAATATAGTTTAAAGATTCATAAACCTTTTAAAAGGTAGAGCTAGGAATGCGATAGCATTATACATAGGTATACACATTAAATATAATAAATGCGAAGTAATTTTATTTTCTTTATTTCTTGTAAATATTTTATAAGTATATAGTTTACTTAGCAGTTTCTATATTTGTATATAATTTCTGCATTTAATACGTCTTGTTTCGTCATATGATGAAGAAAATGCTATAAATTACAATCTAAAGCTGCCATGTAACGATATGTGACAGTATTTTTCAGGAGCATGTGTACAGAGGTGAGGCATTATATAAATTCCAAGTTTATAAGTACACTAAATAAATATATAAAAATAAAAATCCTGTACAATTCAACACGGAATATCTGTGACTAGGTATAGAAGAAACGGAAGACTAAGTTTGTTTTTATACATATTTTTAATTAGTACAAGTATGATAATTATTAGTACCTACTTAATAATATTAATTATATCACAAGAAATGATTGCTTAATGCGTATCATCCGCGTAACATTTTATATATTTTTTTTCAAAATATTTTCTCATGAAGATTATTTTTTGGGACGAGCCACTGTTAATTTTTACTGTTTTTTTCATTACGTATAATCGTGCAGTCTTGAGCACCAGTATCTATCGAAAATATCGAAATGTTTTATGGTTGTTCTAGAGTTGCTAGTATAACTACAATTCGTACCTACTAGCAGTAGAGCTAGCACATGTCCGAGGAAATGTGTGGTCGCAGTGCAACTGCACTATTCTTATTACCTAATAGCTCAACTGAACTGAGCTACTACGAATCGCACTGTTAGTTTTGGTGAAGGGTGTGCTGCGTACACGTTGGATGTTTACTAGCACTACAATTATTACGCGATGAGGTGTTGTAGGTCGCAGCGGACAGTACTTAACATCATATCAGTGCACTAGCGCTAGCCCGTTATAACACTAAATATATTCCGTCGATGACGTACAGCGTGCAACGCGATGGCAACACGCGTATGTGTCATAAAAACAATACATAAAAACAACATTTATTAGGTATTTATTCAAATTCAATTTTTTTTATTTTTTATTGATTGTTTTTGTGCCTAATAGGCGGAGATGTTAAGAGGAGTACAATTGGTATAGTTCTTAACATCGGACCAGTAACGCTAGAGCAAATCCCACTATAACACTAAATACAGGCGAGTGTGTGTACGCGGCATCAAGCGCGCGGGGCGGAGGAGGTGTACAGTTAGAGCGGCCGTACACGGGCAGCTCGAGCAGTTAACTCAGGCCCCGGAATCACAGACACAATAGAAAATCTATTGTGTCGTGGACCGATCGGGCCGTTCGGGGCTCAATGGGTTAACGGCTGAGTGACGTACACGGACTGTTCGAGCGGTCGGTCGTTCACTGCTATCGCTGCAAACTGCGCAGTTGACGGCTTGAGCCTTGAAGCGGTCGCGACGGCTCGAGCAGTCCGTGTACGGCAGTCAATGAATGTCTATAGTTCACCGCGTGGTCGCGGCTTCAAGCCGTCGGTCTCAACTTCTTGAAGCGATCCGTGTACTTAATACTGTCCGTAATAACAGTGCCCACGATACAGGCTCGCCTAGTGTGGGTAGGTACCTACTATAGGGAATCTTTTTAATAAACATAGATTAAGCCAATATGTGTAAAGCGAGCAACGTCAATCTAAGTGTATCTATGTAAAAACTAAGGTGGTAAATGTTAAAAATATGTACTTAATGACGTTTCAAAAGTGCTTCTAGAAGAAGTCTAATTGAATAAATAAATGTTTGAGTTTGAGTTTGAAAACATTTGATTTATAAATAAATATATTTTTCATTTTTTTCATTTTTCATACTATAATTGTTAGCATTTCAGCAGTAGCGCTAGCGCCAATCCGACTACAACACTAAGTACAGGGGACTGCGCATGCGCGGCATCAGGCGCGGGTGTGGGGGCAGCGTCGGGCGCGCGCTGCGGGGCCAGTGCGCCGCACGCGCGCGCACACGACGCCCACGCGCGGCACACGTCGCACGCGCTGCTCGATACCGCGCGGAAGAACATGCGCGCGCGGTGGCCTGAGGGTCAAGTAGTGTTATGATAAATAGTGAAATCAGAATTAAATAATAATAGTTTAAAAAAAACTAAAAAACACGCTTTTTATAGAAAACCGAACTAAAAAAATAGAAATTTTTTATCAAATTAGTGTATTGTCATCGGTCCTCAATAAATCTACAAAGTTTGAACGAAATCTGGCCGTTTAAAGTGGGTCAAAATCGCGCCCAAAGAAGTCGGTTACAAACATACAAACATACAGGTGAAGCTAATATAAAGCGTGTAAATAAAGACGGGTTGCACTCCGCGAGTGCCGGCAGAAGTGAAAACTTGATTATTAACACTGAGCATGTTTGATATTTTGGAATGGTATCCGTCTTACGCTTTTTCGATCAGGTCACGTGTCCTGACGCGAGTTTAAGATTTTATACCCATTACAGAAAAAGTGCTCAACGCCGCTAAAGAAGTTTTCACTTCAAAAAGCTATCTGACTGTGTGTTCTATCCTATTAATGATTTCTTCTATCACTTTTATTTGACCACCAGGTTGTGAAGAAGAGATCGCTGCCGTAGCGATAAAACCAGCTCTTGTGCTCAACTGTTACTTTTTTTTATATCTATACTTTTTTTACATATTATTTTGATGCACAATAAAGTATTTTTGTTTGTTAAATTTTAGAAAAAATGGACAAATATTATATTGTCTAAAAAAAGCTTTAAAACGAATTTAACCATGGACCTGCTTGTACATGAAATAAAAACCGTCCTCAAACAGAAGTATACTCACTCGAATCATACAAGTCCATCAGTGTGGCCCATCCAGGCCGTTGCCTAGCAACCGGCAGTGCTCGTGGCGCGGCCAATGTAGCACATCGTTCACCGCGAGATGCACGTAACCAAGCCACTACACGTGCTCCACCCGCTCGTAACCGCGCGCCCACTATGTGACGAGCAGCCTGAAACAACAAAATACTTTACATACGATATAAATAAAAAAAATAATCGTTAATAATTTTAATTGAACAATGATGGAAAAACAAAAAAAATATTTTGTGGGTAGTTGTCAAAAACAACTCAGTTAAAAAATATTCTTATAAGTTTTCTAATCATATAGATTGCACGTTCATGTGTTCTACCTGCGATTCTTGCCCAACAGTCGTTATAAGTAGTACATTCAGTCTATGATACAAATGTGTTTAGTTTATCAATAATTATAATGTGGCTGCAATCTAAAATCAACTTACCGTAAGTTCAGTTATAGTGTTAATATCGGCAAGGTAGCCCGACGGCAGCTGCACTGTGAGGAGTGTTAAACCACTCTCTGTTTCATTTCCAACTGGCACGAATCTACAAAATAAAGTAAAAATACATATCATAAGTATGAATAATTATGAGAAAATTTAATACGAAAAACATAATTCAGCACAGATCGACAACAAAACCAAATTTTTAGATGTGATATGGAAAATTGCAGCAATTAGGACCTTTTTTTAATAGGATATTAGAGAAATAAGGTATCCTTAAATTTTTAGACAAATCCTATAAACCTGGGAACTTACCCAATACAAATAGAGAGCTGCAAACGATCCTTAGTAGAAACTTGGTCTACTCTCGGGTCAAGGGTGTATCTGGGCCAAGCAGCTGTCACGTTGGTGCTGCCTTTAGCACTGAGCCCTACTACTGCGAGCCCTCGCCCTTCTGTTATCGCACTCGCTGATCTGATGTTGCGTATCTAAAGATTAGTAAACACTATTTTATTTCATAGTAAAGACAATAAAAATAATTGGAAAAACAGATGATATTATACATCCGTCCAGTATAACATATAGAGGACACAGCTATATGAGTGATGGTTGTGAATGATAATCCGAAATATGGGATATCATTCAATACAGAAGTAAATAACAATAAGTTGTTGCTCATTTAGCACATAACAATTATGTAGCGAATAAATTACAATGAACGCTACAGGTGCTTGTTCCAAATCTTAAATGGTTTTCCTTGACGAAAGTTACTTACCAATTGCGTTTGTATGATAAGGGCATTATCACTGTCGATGTTAAACTGGCGAGGTTCTTCGAAGCCAGTCACATTCACTGCCACCCTCAACTTTGTGGACGTTTTTATCGCTTCAGCAAATTGTGCCAGTGCATCCAACTGTAAATTTCGACAAAACCTTTATATCAGTAATGGGAATGCAATCATATCAATAGTATCAAATAATAATATTGCCGAAGATTTTTGGATAATATGCCGTCCAAAAGCGAATTTATATAATGGAAAATGATAGATATTTCAATAATTCATCAGAAAGGGTATGAAAAAAAAAAACAATTTTAACTGAAGATAATGCGATACTTACAACATCAGGATCCTGATCGCGAGGGTCTAAAGCCTGTAGAAGGTATCTAGCTACTGGAACACCTTCTTCCACCAGCCTGGAGTTCAACATGGCGCGGAGAGCCCACGCTGCTGTTGACGCTTCCAAACTGTTGCCTTTTAGCCAAGGGTTTCTCCATTCAGAACCGGGTAGCTTGCGAGACCAAAATAGTGCGGATGCTGGAAAAAAATGATTCATTTGATTGTTGAGTTTTTCAAAAGATTTCTGGTTAATAAAAAAGATTTTGATTTCTTTTTCAAGATTTCTGAATCTCGGAAATTATACGGAATTTTAATGGAAACGTTGTTGGAGAAAAGGTAGAACACTTCTTCTAGATCTACATCATTGATTATTTATCAATATTATTCTGACAAATTTTAAAGTTTTTTTATTAAATATTAAAAATTTGTGATAGAATCCTTTGTCTTCCTTGTGGTCAATCGAGGTTCCTAGCTTATTGTGTACAACAGTTCATCATACCAGTAGTATTAGAGTATCTATCCATAAGTTCTAAAGCTCGCGTGGCTTGCGGGTGTCTTGCAGCAGCTAGTGCAGCGGCTGCTAATGCAAGTGTCTGTGCGTCCAACTCATCGGTGAGGTGACGTGCTATGTAGTCCACACCTTTGTTTATCGCGTTCTTGTAGAGGACTTCGCTGCCCTGTTGAAAGTATATATGTATTTGTAATTATATTTTAATTTATTTGGTTTAATGTGAATTCTGTGTGGTAAATTCTGTTTGGTTGTATATTAATATAAATATGTTCTGGTATTGCCATGAAATGAATAAATATTCAATTAATTGAAATTCAAACGAAATTATGTAAAACAATGCAAGTTTCACTATGCATATCAATCATCACTAACATAAGCATAGTGAAACTTGTGAAGGTGAGGACGCTCAATAACAAAAAAGAATTCTCACGCACGATGTTTCACGTTGCATTTCTCGTTTTACAGAACAGCAATCACGCGGTGAAATAAGTTCTCTTGACGAAAACACACCATGCTAGCTTGCACTATGGTGAAGATACCACACCATGCTTTCTTTACTTTTACCGAGCAATGCGTAGAAATCGGTTAAAACACAAACAAACCACCTAGCCACATAACATACCTTAGTATCAAGCAGTGCGATCAGCGCATGCGCAGTGAGCGCATATGTCTGTAACGCGGGTGCATTGCGTCGCGGCGCGGGCGGTGCGGGCCAAGCGCCGTCCGCGCCTTGTGCTGCTGCGAGCCAACGAGCTGCTCCACCGGCAGCCGGGGCTACTGGCACGTAGCGGCTCGAGCGGGACAGCCAGCGAGCTGCTGTTGCTGTCATACTGGAATAGTGACTTTATGTGAGTCTTCAGTGCTGATATTTAAGTCTTCTTTGCATGTACAGTATACACCCTTATTAATTGAAAGGAAATTGCTGTATAGGTGTTGTGAAGGTGATTTTTGAAAACATTTAAATAATTATGTATTTAAGGTATGCTTTGGCAATCAATAGTAGTTAGTAAATGCTTCGAACCATTTTGTTTAATTTTTTTTACAACTAGCTGTTGCCCGCAGCTTCGCTTGCGTGGAAAAGATAAATTTTCATGGTATAAGTTTCCATCCCCTATTGTACCCCTTTAGGGGATGAATTTTCTAAAATCCTTTCTTAGGGGACGCCTACGTTATGACATCTACCTGCATGCCAAATTTCAGCCCGATACGTCCAGTGGTTTGGGCTGTGCGTTGATAGATCACTATATCAATCAACTTTGAGTTTTATATATATAGATAAATCATTAACAAAAATAAAACTAAACAATTCAAATATTTCGAAAAATTACATTATTTTTTTATTATTGATAGACTTTATTACTTACAAGACATCTGACTCAGCATCTTCTCCTGTTTCTTGCGAGAAAGATCCGTCTGGTTTGCGGAAAGCCATCAATCTTTGGTATCCAAACGAAGCTTGAGCACGCGCTTCTTTGGATATCGTTATTTCATCGCCTTGCTCTGTCTCCTAAAAATATTGAGATTTAATATGGTAGATCTATTTAATTAAGAGAGCGAGATAGTGGGAGCTTCCAACGTTACAAAGGAGTTGGCCATATGTTTCTAGAAGCTTTCAAAAACGCAGCAGTTATGATTTTAGGAGACGCGAAAAGAACAAAACAGAGAACAGAAGCGACACTCCCAACAAATTAGCTTACCTGAAGATAGTCCAGCAGTATGCAAGCTCTAGCCAATGGCCGTAACGCATACGCAGCATCAGCGGCAACAGTGGCCGGAACTTTCAACGCACGGAAGGAGTTAGCCATTAGATCTCCAGCTGCTTCCAAAGATACAGCAGCGACTCTTGTTCCGAGTGCAGGAGATAGAGATATATTAGCGCGGGCTATTCCACGTCTAGCGTCGAGGAGAGACCATGACCAGACTTCTTCTTGGTAGCCGTCCTGTGTGAGGATAATTTACACATTTAAATATAAAAGAAGGTTTCTTTTAGAGGTTGCCTATGAATTTACAGTACATAAATTGCTAGAAAATTATACAGTGGGTAAATTTTGAAAAAGATAAATAATGTGATGTTCAAGTTGATAAATGAATGAGTATACGAAAAATTTTCAATTTCTGACACAATTTAAAGCAACATTTTTAACGAGCAAATTAATTCAAAGTACCTTAACATCAATAGTTCTAAACAGAGAAGCGGAAACGCCATTCCCAGTGGCCTCAACGATAACAGGCGCTTCCCCAACACGCACGACGCTGACCAAAAACGCAGTACTTGCTGAACCACGCGCTGGTACTGTTAGACGTAGACGACGGAATAATTCGATTTCTGGAAATAAGAAAAAAAGTTAAGTCCCACCCACATTTCCACGTAATTTACATTTCTTTAAGGAAAAGTTAAAATATTGAACTCACTTTTCGTAGACTCGATCGTATTTTCCAAGGGTTCGAATTCGAAGTATTGGTCGGAGTTGTGGAATGTGATTTCAATAGACGTGTCCACAGATAGGGAACTTTTCAACGTGACTACAGCAGCTAAGGTTTCTCCCTTTTGTAGTGTTTCGGGTAATTCAGCTGTTATTGTCAATGGGACTGTGGTAGTGAATTGTTGTGGAGGTGCAAGACCCAGACCTAAGGTAGGATGTATAGCGAATGCTCCTACAGACCAACTGCCGGGGGTCAATGGTGACCAACCCTCCCTGGAACCTTTGCCATCGTCTCTGAAAATATTTTTTATTGTTAGCTAGCTATTGTTATTGTTAAAAAAATCATATTATTTAAGTATTTGTTTATAGACCTAAGTTGAAATAAGAATTTTCAAATATCGAAAAAAAAAAATCGATGACTGTTTCGTTTCCAAGCTATATCTTAATTCTTAGTATCGATTTTGATAAATATTAGAATGTCTTTTTGATAGAGCTAAAATTGGTGATGAAGATTAGTGGGAAGAATTGCTGCCATTCGAAAACAAGATTTGGAGTATACATATAGTAAAAAGGTTGAAAATGTTGAAAAATAAATAATAATCACCCGATAGACAGATTGTTGAACATCCACGTGTTGTGCGCACTGGCGGCGAGGTGCAGGCGCGGGGAGGGCGGGGTGGGAACGCGGCTGAACGCGTACGGGCCAGCACTTGGCGCTCGTGTACCCGTTTCTATTGCTTCTGGTTCTGTATAAAAGTCCCCTTTAATTTGATGGTGCATTCACATTTTCGTGCGAATAGGTGATTAGAGAGGTGGATAGCGACACACATATGTAAACAGTGCAGTGTGCACTCGCTTTCCCTTGAGATTCGTGTTTAGAGAAGTTTTTCGAATGTAATCAAAGGGAAGACGAATGTGTGAACAGTGGTACACGTGACACGTCGATACGAATACGAAAAGAACATGAAAACAACTTCTATAATCTATAATTTCGGTTTATTAAACGATCAACAAAAATTAGAAAACGTCGTGTCTTTAATGAACGCACTTTACTTAAATATCAAGGGAATAATAAATAAATAAAAAATAGTACCTTGTACATTACTGGTAACAATACCATCAGTTAAAATTACCACACCAGCGTTCTGTAAGAAAAGAAAGATTGAAATTAATATAGCTACATATTACACACAAATACATAATGTACAAACTTTTCTCAACATAAACTTACTACTCATCATTGAATTTAATAGCATACTTACATGGAAAACATCCGCAGTAGAGCGACCGCCCAAATCGAAACCCATTCCCGGTAATGTGTCTTCGTTTTTGAAAATGGAGTGCTTTATACCAATGAAACTCTCCACTTCTCGTTCGATCTGTCATATAAATATCAATAACCCATAAGTACACGTTAAAGTGTAGGTTCTGAATACCTACCATCCATCTTCTTGGAAATTTTACAGTGCCAACCCCTTAAGTATTCTACTATAAGTTCTTTAAGTGCCTGTTACGAAATATGTAGTTAAAAGAATTTGGAAACACACTCATTTTCATAGAATAATGGCACTCTAAAACTGCATTATAAAAAGTATCATGTAGGTTCTGGATACCACCATTTTCCTGGAACCAAACTCACCGTATGCATATCCAGCCCACTTCCCAACGGATCAGCAAGGCCACTAGCGATAGCTTTCACATCGCTTCCGAGTAACCCAGCCTGGGAACCAGGCTCTCCCGTCACACGGAACTCGACCAAACCGTTGGGTCGGAATACTGAACTCGAAGATACGGGAGTAACTGTCACCTATAAAAATAAAATAAATATAATTCATAGGGTATAAACGAAATAATAAAAAGAGATCTTCTATTTTCTGATCTTTGCATCAGAATTAGAAGCATTCAGTTGATAGCAATACCCTTTTTGAACAGATTTTTTGGTTATGGCAGAATTTTCAGAATATAGAATCTGGGCTGTGGCCTGTGAACAATTATAGCTATGGTGAAGGTATGGCCTTTTGAGTATTGAATGATAGAGCAAAGGAAGTTTAACATTTTGCAACTTAACAAAGTAACGTTTGCGTAACGTAAGTAAACATCTTTGAAATTTCACCTCAAAAAAAAAATCTACCTATAAAACTTACCTTATTCTGCAGCAGTTTATCATTAGGCACATATACAGCGGCAGCAAGCAGCCGATCAGCGGAGTCCAATCGTGGGTACCACGCTAGTAACGTGCAACCTGGCGCCATGGCTGATGATACTGGTATAGTAATGTCTATTGTACGGAGAGGTGGGTTGAGCTGGAAGAAAATCGTTCAGATTTATTGGTTTGGGTAAATTGCACGGGTTTGGTTCTGTTACCATTTCTGATATTTTTAAATTTATTCAGGGTAATTCCAAGAACATAGATATAATAGCGATTGAATGAATTACATTTTTAATATGTAAATACGAATTTATATTATACGATTCACATTAAAAAATTCATCTTAACTCTCACTAAACTTAAACGTATGTACATCGGATATCCTGTAATTACGTAAGCAGCAATTAGCTGAACTATGCAGCAGGCTATCGAAATGCTATTCAGATTATTTTTTTAAATAATTATTTTTTGTTTACTCCAATTTGCATATACTTTAAATCCAAAAACTTACCTCTAGCGATTTAGCGACGACAATATCGCCTCTTCCAATAACAACATAATGAATAATGTCCATAGGCTCTGTGGCTACTATCTTCGCATGTATTTTGTCATCTACTGAAGTATGACTTGATAGAACTTCTATAGTTATGTATTGTCCACCAGGTGATAGACTTTTTTGAACGTTCACTATACGCTCTGATACCTCTTTGTATTTAATCTGTAAAAATCATCATAATCAAAGAAAATTTTCTTTTACAATAAATTATCATCATAACTAGTTACCATAGTTTCGAAAAAATTGAAATAAAAATTCCAGAAACTAAAAAATATTAAATTTCAAATATGTCAAGTAATTAATTATTAATTAAGATCGAATAGAGCAATTATTCATTTCAATTACACATTTGGCCGTCAAAATGGCTCTATATGTTGTTCATTATTGACCTCTTTAATAAATAAATAAATTCATTTGATTTATTTCGATCTCTACAGCACTTACCACAATATTAAGGGTCGAATTAGTGTGAGCAATATCAGGTGTTATAGAGTACATAGCGAATCCATTCTTGAGAGCAATATTGGTGACGTTAACTGGAGCGCCATCATCCCATAGTCTTTCCACGGAGACATCGTCTGATACGTCTAATGTATGCCCAGTTGAATTTACCAGTTCAATCTGTAGAGAAAACATAAGTTTAAATCTCTGTCTCTACATAGCGTTATTTTTATTTTATGACTTAATAGTCTAGAAAATTTTTTATTGTGCTGAGTCGTATTGAGCATAAATATGGGCTTTTTGTAAATTATTAGACATACCGAAGAGCAGCTAAGTAGGTATATTAAAGACGGTTGTTAATTCGTAGAAAATGAAACTAATGTGTGATGTAAAAATAAATCTTAGATCACTTACTTGGACATTAAAAGGCAGCCTCGGCTTGAAATAGTCAGGTGCTGTGATTTTCAATCGATAAGGAGTACGTAACAGCAATATCCTCGTAGATACATTTTGTTTTATTAATGTATCTTTTTCCTCTAGTACAGCCTCAACTACTAGTGGTCTTGCGGCGTCCTCGGCTAGATCGAGGTCAGTCTTCAAGTTAAAGGGAACTATGGCATTGCCATTGAAGTCGATCACTTTACGAGCGGGGTTTGAAAATACAGGCTGTAGAAGGTTCGAGAAGAACACTGCGTATGCAGATATTGTGAGTTCTCCTGTAACGGGGAGTCCGTTGAAATGTCTGTAAAGGAGGATGTTTGTCATTCATAAATCTATAAGATTTTAAATACGTTTTCTTGGGAATCACACAACTTGCAGATTGCTTTAGTTTTCGTGGTAATTAATGATCGTATTTTGATAGGGTCAATGTTTAAAGCAAAAATTTGGCCTTACGACGAAGATTGGAATAGATACAAATCTCTATTGTAGGAGTGATGAACATCTTGTTAATAAGAAGTTTTAAAAATTGTAAGAAGTTATCTAGGTAAAGAGTTTTTAGTTTAAGAAAATTTTAAGTCCCATTACTTACTTTGCTGTAAGGTTTATATTGAAAGAACCTTCACTGAATAATACCTCTTTTGGTATATCCATATCCATTTGAAATTTGGGCAGAACATAATCTGCGATCATAATATGCTTCGAGTATTTTTGACCCCGGACTTCCACCTGAACCAAATAATAATTATTATAATATTTTGTCGGTAAACGCACTTGCGAAATGAAGGTTATTAAGATAGAATGTATGCGAGGTAACGATTACCGTAAAAACGGAGGTTATTGTCTATTGATATTGATCTGGATTCTTTTAATACTTTTAGTTCATTTTATTGGATTATTATTTTATCTTCACTCTTCAATCTTCAATGACAATAAAACTTTTGTTAACATTTTTTCGATTCCGTTTTTCAACTTTAGTAACAATTACCAAACAATAACAAAGGAATATTAGCATACTTGTGTTGGAGTATCTTTTAATTAACACTTACAAAACAAATATTTCGTAATTTACCTGTACGGTCCATTGCCCCAAAGCAGGTTCGTCTGCGAGCACGAGTTCCCCACTAAACACTCCCCTGTCCAAAGCTACACCGGCCCATTGCCTCACAGGAGACCCTCCAGTATCCAATATACTAACATCAACAGCATTCGACAGCGGCAACAGGTACCTACAACAGGTCAACGACCGTCTCGTAATACTTTGTAATCATACGCAATCTCATGCGTGCGAACGCAAGTACCGCTGATCGTATCGAAAACGAAAGTTTTTGTTGAGACCAAATTTGTTACGTAAGTTAAGTAGAACTAGATCGATCTATTCAATTAAATTACGTCGAGACGGTAAGAAATTCTTCTTTACTTCTCTTTTATCTAGTTATCAAAATGGTATATTTTTTTTCAGTGGAATCTTATTTGATAATTTGACTTTCTTACGTTAACAATTCTTAACAAAAACGTGTTTTGCGTTTTCACCTCATGTTTCATAATGAACAAGCAGTGGTACGTAAAGATGTAAGGATTACTATTACATACATTCGATTGAACTGTTTAAACACTGGAACAATAAAATATCCAACAACTTACTTGTCTAAAGCAATAACTCTAAAGTTAAGAGTGTCGCCAGGCTGGTACGCTTTTTTGTCTGTTTGTACGAAAATGCAAAAACTGCGAGGTTGGTACACCAAGGGTGCTGACGATGAGAACTGAGGTCCCGATGTTGATCTGGCGACCAGCTTATATTTACCGGGCCCAGGGTCATTGATCTACAAAAGACGTTACTTTCTTAGAATAAAGTTGAAATTACTTTCACCGAGTTACATTAGATTAGCCATTTTAATTATTTTCTGTACATAATTAAATGGCATGTATTATCCCACATTTGTCTTAATGAACACAACTTAAGGGGATAATTATTATTATTATTTAACCATGAAATAGAAAAACATTTTGAATTTCTTTTTACTCGTTGCTGTCAAACCTTATTAGATACGTTGTTTACCATTATTTTAGCCATTTTGCAGTAGTCGAGAGAGTTTTCTAATATTCATAATCGTTTGAAAAACAAAGCTCTACTATAATTATTAATGTTATAGTAGAATTCAATAGTGCATAGACCATCAATTACTCATTTACTCGTCGTCAAGTGATGTCACGACTGGTTTTAAATATAGGTTCTATTTATTACTCATTTCGTACTGAACCTATCAGTAGGTGTTTATAGTTTATACTTAGTCATACAATTATATTTCCCATGTTTATATTGATAAAAATAAGTCAATGTTAAAATACATAGAACACGCATATTTTCATTTCGTTTTTTTTTAAATTAATTAAGTAACGTAGGTACTTACTTCTATATTTATAAGTTTGGAAGTAGCAGCCGGGATCTGAACCTCTCTCCCTTGTGTAAATTGTTCTCCTGTCGATCTCTTCCCCTCTACGGCCACATACAAGTTATGTGCCCGAGATCCTCCTGCTATTGATACTTTATACGAGCTATGTGGCCGAAGTATACGCGGCCCTAATACACTCACACTGAAAATAAATAGTTTTCTAATATATGTAGGAATCTAACTATGCTTTCTCGTAATTTTATAATTATAGCATTTTTGAATTGAATAATTTATGGAAGTAAAATAAATGTTATAAAACAGTATTTTTAATTGCTATATGTAATTTATGCAAACAATGATTTAATGAGATAGGTACATAATAAACTTATTATATTATGCATGTTAATTAGCCACTTGCTGGTTGTTTATTCTACTAATATCTAAGAGTAACTATATATTATTATAGTTTACTTATATATATATAGTCTAAGACTAAGATAGATCGACGTGTGAATTAAGAAATTCGCAAAGGCGTTCAACGTAATTGTTTTTGCATCAAGATGGAAACACGAAGCCATAGTAAAGTATACTCGTAAACCATAATTTAATGTGTGTACGAGTGAAACGCCGCGAGATGCAATATTCAGTTTAGCCATTTTCATAAATTGACGGGTAATTTATTTTGTACTTACCATTGTACTATCGTAGAGGTACTCAATATTGCCAACACAGTGTACATAAATATTCTGAGCAATATCATTCTGAAATGGAAAATATTATTTGGTTGATTTTCAATAAATTTTATTTCGTTGGTCTGAATGACTCTACATATTTTGTGTTGGTGATCTTATTTATATTTGTAAATTTGTGGCTAATTCAAATAAATAAATATTCAAAGTAAATAATATAAATAAATACCTAGTTTTGATTTGATTTTATAAATAAAATGAATGTAAAAAGAATCACAAGTAGTTTAATTAATTAGTACGCGCCTAGTCAATGTGCGCTAATTTAGGAACAGGATACTTTCAATTTATTATTTAAGTTTGAAGACTTCTAGTACTTATGTGTATTTGTATATATTTAATCTATATTTATCTCTACTTCTTATTCTTCATTGTAAATACGAAGTCGAAAACACATAGGTAGAGTCGTAACTATGTGGCGTAACTACCTGAGAGCGTACGCATAGGAGTAAAAACTAGCCGGTTAAGATTTTTGAAACAGAAAATGACGTAAAAGAATTTAAAAGGTTATATTAATATCCTTCTTCAATAGTGTATGTTTGAGAAGATTTATAAATCAAGGAATTTTTACTTCCTTCATCCTTGCTAGAGCGAGTGCCTTGTCCTAGCTCTACCAAAAGTCACACAATCGGCATATCGCCAGCAGGACGCAAAAATTAGGGTAGTTATAAAAAATAGGGGAATTTTAAATTTAAAATAACCGTAATCTAGTTTTCTAAGATTGTATTGATTACAAGTAAAAATATCGCGCTATGTGTCTTTAAGTGATTGTGAGTAAAGTATTATTTTGTACATAAAGTAGGTAAACAATAGAAAACATATGCGATGTGTGGGCTATTAAATATCCATTGAATGTATGTTTATAGTTTCTACATATTGAGCTCACCGTCCTTGTGTCCCCAACCATCTGACTCACCGAATAAATATTAAATCTATTGCGTCGGCGGAACAGCCTTTTTACCTTATATGGTATATGTGTACTTGATAATTTTATTCTCAGAATTAAGTTATCGTTCTAAAGATTCATTGAAGTTAAAGTGTAGTGCAAGTTATAAGTATCATTGCCCAGAACTTTCTCTTGTAGCATGGTAACTTATATCTCGGAGCAGAAATATCAATGTTATGTACAATTGTATATATAATCGTGATAGAGTCATTTAAAAATATCCTTTGTCTCTAAACAAAACTACTTCGCATATTTGTTTTAAATATTTGCATTTAAATTACTTAAGTCCACTGTAAACAAAATAACACGAAATCCAAACTTACGTGAATTATATTCATGAAAATCCAATGTATTCGCTCGATTAAAACGTCACTATTATCACTATACTTAATACTATATCACAGACGGTTTCTATCGAATACACATATTTTTGCTCGAAATATTATATCGTCGGTCGATGAGGCCGCAAGATGTAGTATCACAGAGTAACTGAGCGCGCGCGCAGTGCAAGCGGCAAGCGCGTAAGGCGCGGGTGGGGAGCCGAGAAGCCTTGCGAAAATTCGTCGTCACAATATACTGCACCTACACCATTATATCGTAAAGTATGTGGGAAAACATTGCCTATACTACCTGTTATGTTGGTCAGTAGTATTTCCTGTATGAATACAATGCAGGCGTTGAAAATTTATAATTTAAGGCTGTGCTGTTACACACTTAGGTAAGGTGTATGCTACATTACAGGCACATATTATTATTAAGATGTTGCTCTATCTTATAATTTTAAGTGGGCTGGGCAATGGGTCTTTACTTTATTATACCAGGAGAATAAATTGTGGTTTAAAAAGTATATTAAAAATGTATATTAGTGTTAAACAGTTCTTTTAGGCGAGTATTGTTGAAGTCGATAGTAAATAATCGTCGAGATCGCTTTGCTCTACCCGTAACTTCTAAGGCTGCGTATATTTTATTGATCAAAAATATCAGACTGCAAATTCAATTTTCCTTTTTTTATACATTTTGTTTCCAAATGTGCAACACATTTACAGTTATCTGCTTTATGACGCAATTACCTGTATCACTCCAAGCTATCAATGGTGCCTACCTACAACGGCGTCATGTCTTTAGACGATCTACGGCACCGCATTGCATTCCTTGAAACTTGTTTTATGTAAGTAGTACAATAGATGCAATACAGCCATACGTAAAAGACACAACTTGCATACTTTATTTTTATACCCAGTTTGAAAAAATATGTTTTTCTCTAAAAGAAGAAATTAGTGCACTGTGCATCTTATTGTGTAAGATACACATTCTTAACACTACCTATTAAATAATGTTTTTAGGGTGACCTTTAAAACATGAGATTTGACTTGCGATTCTAAATTTGGAAACTCGTTTTTAACTTATGCGCAGACCTGAAGATAGCTACGTAAACAGGTTCTCCTACACTTTTTTTATTGATTTTGCAATCAATTGTCAACCTCAATATTTGAATGAAATCAAACCATGTTACATCTTACTTAATTATTCTGAATTCGTTGTACATATAATATTGAAAAGAAAAGGCTTTATTAACTTTTATATTTTAAATAATATTTATCACATACAAGGCAATTTAATATTTTAATCAGCAAGAAACGAATCAATAGGACATATATTTGTAGGGAGCGGCTCTTCTGTTTTACACACTTCATGCAGAGGTTCAACAGAATTATTATCAGTACGATGGAGATGAGCAGCCAAAGTCGCGTTATCAGCTATAGCGGCCTGTAAGGCTCTTTCAAGACGGGCACTTGTGCTTCTCTCAGCTTCTAATGCAGCTTTAGTTTCTTCGAGAATGTTTTGGTCAACGTGTGTATCGTATTCCTTATTCCTTTTTTCTTGGACATCGGACAGTTTGCATCGAAGTTCACTAAGAATAACCTTCAGACGCATAATTTCAGCTGCAGGGCAAAAAAGAGATTTTTGTTGAATTTTAATCACACAAAAAGTGTTAGGCCAGTCTACAGACTGGCCTTACTACGACGACGACTCACTACGACGGCCTAATTATTAGGTGAGGCTACAGCCTCACCTAATAATTTATAAAGATAGATATTTGATTAATGATTTTTAGGATTAACATAAAATTATTAACTCAATGTAAGTAATAACTGTCGAATCAGCCGTGATGAATTTTCTTAGATCTACGTTTAATTTATTTTGATAGATTAGGCTGGATACGCGGAAGATACAAAGGAAAAATTCGTTTGTCGGTTTCGATGAACGTGATTATCTCGAAATTGAAGATTGATTTTTCTGTTGAGCAATCTATTTATCTAGGAAGGTTACATAACATCACATTAGAAGTAGTTTAGTTTTCAATAGCATTGAAAATGTAAAGAAAATTATGTTGAAATAATGTGCAACATTAAAGATTTCTTGTGAAATTTTTAAAAATATAAAAATATTAATAACCATTAGCATTATGCAATTCCCGATTAGTATCCTGTAGTTCAGCAGCAGCAAGACGCCGTTCCCGCGCGTGTGCGGCTGCGGCCAAGCGCGCTCGCTCACGCAGCTCCGAGCCCGCGCTAGCGCATCGCTCCACGCGACGTAACTCGTTCTCCAAGCGACTTACCTCTCTATGGCGTACGGAATAAGAAGCCTTATAATAAATATCGGTTGAAATACTAATATCGTATCTCCTATCTATTTGTATCATGTAGAATTTTTCAAATCGGACCAGTAGTTTCGATTGTAACAAACAAACAAACTCTTCAGCTTTATAATATGTATTAGTAATTTATACAGTTAAAAAATATAGCTCTCCATATAGACAGAAGTATTGAGTACCTACTCATAATACTTTTACTCGACTATGTAGAGCAGACTGTGCAAAGCTCCTGTAAAGAAAATTCACAGGATTTCTGCACTTTCAGTCTTCATATGTCACAGTAATCTAGCAAAGATTAACTTGTACTTTTTCATTATTAATATAACACCTTATTATTTTATTACTTTACCAATAAACCTAAGAAAATCTATAATTTTTTTTCCGCACGCATCCATGCCACTAAATTATTTATTACGTATAATGAAAAAACCGTTTGTCGTGAGCGTGCCAGTATGCAGTCATTTGGCACGTTTTGAGTCACTAATGGACTTTCCTCAAAATTTCAATGGAGCATTAATTATACCAATTGTAATTTAACGCTTTCTTTCTAGCTCTCTACTAACTTTTTCACATTCGCACTTATAAACACATTTCCAATTGGCAATTACTTACTAGATAATATTAATTAAGATTATTACACGATAGAGTCTTCAGTTCTTCATTTTTTTTAAGTTTAAAAATAGATATTAATTTGAATAGGGTGAAACTATTTTTGTTTAATTATTTACAATACCTGCGGGCATCTGCAGTAGCAGTATGTGTTTGTTCTTGCAGTTCTATGTACTGGCGTTGTAATGCAACGTAGGATGACTGAAGAGGTCTCAATTGTTGCAGTTCTTTTTCAAGTACAGCTATGTTTTCGCTCATCTCAGAACATTGTTCCTCGAAAAGCATCCGTGTACGTTCCTAAAAACAACTTGAATAACTTGCTTTACGGTTTGTTCCAGTTCTAGAGTACTTTTGTTTAATTTCTTAGAATGAGAATTGTGAATTCTTTGTAGGCGCAAAAAATAAACATGTCTTATATTGTGTGGGTTAAATAAGTTTAATTGCTTAGTTTAAAAAATCATATTAATTTCTAAATACTAAATACTATATTAAAATTATGTGTTGTAAGTAGTAAATTTTAGTGTATTATTATTTATTAGTAGTAATTTTTAATTTATTATAGTGGCTATGAATGGATCAATGGATGGCAAAATCGAATTGAAAGCGCAAAAGACGTTGTTGTTTCTGTACCTCTCCCATGTTATAGCAGTATGCACTATGCACCCAATTATACGTGGAATACATTATTATATTACATTTAAGTACCCTTAAACCATCACATTAAAAAAAAAACATGAAGAAGTTGGTCTCATACCGCAACATCTAACTGAACTTTAACGTGATTTAGGTTATCCTGTATGGTATTCAATGCTTGTGCTGCCTGAGCAGCACCCGCGGTGGCAGCGGCGGCATTAGCCTGCATATTTGCTGCGGCTTTCTCAGCTATATCGCGAGCTGCTTCGGCAGCTTCGGCACGAGCCGCTTCGGTGCGAAGTGCTTCTCTTAGTCGAGATTCAGATATCTAGTTGAATTATTTCGTATGAAATAAGCGAATTAATATTTTTTTGCAAAATTAATAATTCCAATGTTCAAACACATTTTTTACATGGGTAAAAAAGTGTGATTTATTATAAAGAGTATTATTTGATTGATTACGTTAAACTAGTTTATCCAAATATAGTTATCATAATTTATTATAACATGATAAATTATACATAATATAATCTTTATATGAAATCAAATACAGACCGTTAATAGTTGAAATTCTCCCACCAATTCAGTAAATTGTTTTTCAAACATATCTAATTCTGTTGAATTCACTCCCATCTTAAGTATATTATATTAAATAATCACGTACTATATAACAATTAAATTTGCAAGCAATACTATGTAATAATTAAATTAAATACAAATAATTGCATACAAGCTTATATACATTAATTTGTTCCCTGTTTCATTCGTTGCGTTGGCGCGAAAACTTTTCGTGGTCACAGAATAAATATAAAAAAAAGTAAATTAGGCATAGGTACATAATATGTGTTCAGCCAAATCGAGAGCCAAATCGTAAAGCATTATTTTTGTAAATAAATTAAAAAAAAAATACCTTTATCAAATTGATAATAAACTTCAATTTAAATACAATATTTTCTAGACAATACGAAAATAGCATCAAACAAAATTATGAGGTTATAAAATGTTTAATCAATCTCCCTTGCAAAAATATTCTCCACCTCGTGCTTCTAACGAGATCAATTCAGGTTTTGTACGTAATTGAAATCTGTCAATTATTACGCCCTCTTGATAAGAACAGGCAATGAGAGGAATATTAAAAAAGGGAGATTGTTATTTTTTCCCTGGTCGTGAACAGTATAAAAAGAGCGGGAAATTTTCTAACATCGCATTTTCACCGCAGACGCATCTTTGGCAAGAAGGGTGAGATAATATATTATTATTATCAGTTTGCATTATTATTTTTAAATTTTTGAATAAGCATAACAAACAAAAACATTAAAAATTATCGTTCTTCCCGTTTCTACATTTGATATACCTATTATAGGCGCTACATAAATTTTAGGCACGACCTTTGAGGTAGATAATATTACTACGTATAGAGAGGACACCACGAACAAAATCTGTGCGACAAGCGCGGCGGTGCGGGACGCGGGTAGGTCGTATGCGAAGATTATTCCTTTGCATTTTGCTGTAGGTATTATTTGTGCAATATCTCAGCACACATGAAGGCATTTTGAACATTGCCTCTAACTCGTGTTACAAAGAGTGTAATAGCGATGCCCTCTCTAGCACGTAGTACACAGTAACTCAATGGGTACCTACGACCGTTGCTGTTTGTTTTCTGTGTGGTTTTCTGTTTTACAATAGGTATAAAAATATTGTATCTATGTCTATTTAAGAAAAGTATCTATGTCTATATATTCCGTTTATAAAAAAAATTGTGGGTCTGAACAAGCTCTATAAGATTTTCATTTCAGACATTCCCAGTGAAACAAAAAGAAATTCACTTTTTTAAATCTTTGAATTGTTCGTTGTACTCAATAATGATGAACAAAAATTAACCTTTATATTGTATTTTTTAAATTTTCGGAAAACGGCTCATAGAAAATGCTAGTCGACGATAATTTTAAACTGCCCTAAACTACAAGTAATGAAAAGTAAAGAATGTCTGTAAAGTATCTAAATAATGGTCAAAATTCAGCTAGTTCAGTTCCCATTCATTTAAAAATGACCCTATATAAATATAAATTACATTTTAAGCAACTCCTGTCTTCTATATTGAATATTGTATAGTTCAAACCAATCGAACTGCCTTTGTGATTTTTAGGTAGGTTTACCGTTTACGAAAAGATAATTTAATGATTTATTCCCCTAGTTTATATACCTCATCTCAGACACGAATTAAAATTATGATAAAACTCAAAAATAAACTTAGTTAACAAATTTTTTGTTTAGTTTCAGATAAACAACAAAAATGCGTTTATTAACGATAGTAGCGTTGGTTTTGAGCGTGGCGATAGTGATATCCATGCGATGCTGCACTGGGGCCAGCGTCAGAGGCCTTCAGGTTCGCGAAGATGAAGACGAGCTCAGACCACGCCGAGTATACCGCAACTATGGTCTCAGGAACCAGTATGACGCCTTCGACGACTACGGACACCTCAGATTTGGACGCTCCGAAGACTGACAGACACGTCACCATTCACATCGCAATTATCATAAACATAAAGGACTTCGATTAAATTAACGCAATTAACTTATGTCTAGTATTTAAATATCTATGGCTGGTATGATATTTAATATCTTTGTATAATAAATTAGAAGTAGGGGAGACCGGGTACAAAAGTAACGGTGGGTCGAAAGTAACAAATGCTCTCTAGATTTATCCAATGGGCGAACACCGCTTAGCCTCTGTCAGGCGATAGCCGAGAGCGCCCCCCTTAATTGTATTCATTCGCCGCGTGCGCCACGCGCTGTTAGGCTGTGTGACAGGACGCTACGTGTTTTCACGAATCAAAAGTAAGATTTTCGACATTTTTTTATTAAACGTTTACGTAGTCTTAAAAGGATGATAGAAATCTGAATGTTTGCCTATCCATTCTTGAATAGAGTAATTGTACATTGCTCATAATCATTTTTATGTAGCACGTTCCGTTTTAAAGTTTTGTTGCACGTCTTGGCAAAAATATAGACGGGTACAAAAGTAACATAGCCCTATGGGTACAAAAGTAACATGATATTTTTGTCCCATTATGATTATGTATATTTTTATGTACATATTTATTTCAACAGAATGCCGCGACAACGCATTAGAACTACTGATCGAGGAATTACCGACACGGCTGAAGAGCATTTTGAAAGATGAAGCAACAATTAGAGGCCTTGCAAAAATATAATAATATTTGCCATGTAACATTATATAGATTTATAAAAAAAATAAAAGCCGGTAATACTAGTGCAGCTACATTGCGTCGATCGAGATTTACTAATAACAAGTAAATTAATCTACGTGACTATTTAATCGAGTGCTCTGCAGTTTATTTTCAGTTATCTCCATCAACGAGAATAATGTGAATAATTTTTTGATAACCTTGCTGAGGTATTGGGAAAGGTACCAATTTGAGCCAAAAGATATTTGGAATATGGACGAGACAGGGGTGACCACTGTCCAAAAACCTAGCAAAATTGTAGATTAAAAAGGGGTTAAACAAGTAGGTGCCATAACCTTAGCAGAGCCTGGAAAAATAGTAACTGTTGCTGTTGTCATTAATGCTCTAGGAGAACACATTCCGCTTTTTTCGTATTGCCGAGGGTCTTGATAGTTGTGCTGGAGCTGGGAATGCTAGTGGATGGATGCAGGATGCAGAATTTTTAATTATAAAAAGAATGATTCCCTTAATTAATCTCATTACTTGAACTTCGAATATTTTTTATCGATTGTTTTGTATTATATTTGTAAGTATTATATTTAAAATACAAAAGTTGATATGTGTTATTAATACAAAGTCTTTAAACAAATAATTTGTTGATTTACCATCATAATATTGTATTAATCCATCAGTCCTCGGAATCACAGACACAATAGAAAATCTATTGTGTCGCGCCCCGATCGGGGCTTACGGTGGTCAATGGGTTAATTACCAACCCCTTTGTCTTGTTACTTTCGACCCACGACGTGTTACTTTCGACCTGCTTACGAGGTCGAAAGTAACAACTTACGATTTTTTTTTTAAATTTACTTTATTAATATAAAACACTACATAATATAATAAATTGAGTTGCTAGTGTAAAGAATATAAACTAAATTTATATATGGTTATATTAATTTAGTGATAACAGTAACACCCAGTCAGAAATCAAGGTACAAGTACAAAGTGTTACTTTTGTACCCGGTCTCCCCTATTTCGCATCCTGTTATTATGAATGTTACGTCATTCGTAATCAATAAATATTTAAATTAATGTTTTGTTTTATTGCGTAAACCTGATAGTCCTTGTGTGGCACCCGATTTCATTGCGATTATTAATGGCAAAACCGAGTTGAGAGACGAGCTGTACTTGCACCCTAAGTGCCATATCACACTAGCGGATTGCGAGCGGTTTCAAAGCGGAGCGGGTGCGCAACGAATACGTTGCGGGCGCGCAACGAACACGCCGCGGTTGCGCAGCGAATTCGTTGCGGACGCGTCATTTTGTATACTCTCGCACAAAAGCCAGCCCTTCCGCCTTGCCTAACTTCCATTCAATATTTCCATCGTTTCTGTAGCACTCAATTTTTTAACCGTACTGTGGAAATGCACTTACTTAACAGTTAACTAAAGATGTAATAACAACTGGAGTTGTTAAAAAAAGGTGCTATAAAATTGAATTACTAGGACTTTTAGAATGTACCATACATTCCAAAAGTATGTAACGACTGACCAGTATAATCTCTCCCATAGCAACGTATGTTATAAAGAGATTTTGTGAACCTAATTATGAGCAAAGTGATAGTGAGTTGCTGGTTGCTTGATAAAATTTTCTATTCACTGCTATTTATCTAATAATAAGATAGCCCTGTTTTAGTTAAGGAGCTTTAACATTTATTTCACTAATGAACTTTCTTAATGAGCAATTAAGTTATCTGATTGCATTTCGACCAAGATTTAATAGATAAAACAATACCCTAAACATTAACATGTTATGAAACTCGTAAAAAATAATGATCTCATAATTATTATACTATCACAAGTTATAAGTAACAACCAGCACGGATTCCATTTTGTTAATGAGTGTACATGACTGCGACGTAAACGTTGCGCATCTGCCACGCGTCCGCAACGAATTCGCTGCGCAACCGCAACGTATTCGTTGCGCACCCGCTCCGCTTTGAAACCGCTCGCAATCCGCTAGTGTGATATGTCACTTTATGTTACAATCATCATTAGGTCTCTGCTGGTGAAAATCTCATCTGAGCCCTCGTTTGGAAAAAAATATTGAACAAACATCTTATTTTTGAGAGACGACTTTATGAATAATTTTGTAGTTAGTCATTTCATTTTTTTTGTTAATTAATAGGTTATTGAAAGGAATAAGTAAGTACCTAAAACTAAAGGAGAGGTAGATAAGTGGGCGGAATTCATTTTTTTAATAGTGATAAAAGAATGATCTCCATAGATATCTAGGTTTTAGGAATGGTAAAAAAATAAAACAGTACACTAAAGACATTAAATGAATTTATTATAACCAATAAATACATTTTACAACAATAATTATTATAATTAGTGTTAAATTAAACTTATAACTGGGTTTCGTTGTGTACTTATAACACTGGTGTAACATTATCTACGATAAGAACACTGTTAAGGCGTATTTATAATATTCGATTCCATATAATATTTTCTCGAAACTTTCTGCATTGTCACTCATGACTATTATTTTAAAGGAACCTTTGCAAATGCGTTGTATTTATGGAGGCAGATAAAAGTTATTTCGTTGTACTATTGACAAAGCTTAATATATGCGCCACAAATAATAACCAAACACATTACAACATCCATGCATACTTATATCGTATCGTAATTATAATTGACATAAACTATTTATGCTTACATAAGCTCTATTTGAATAATTTGGATGAAAGCTAACATGTATGAAATTAGGCACGTGTCATATCACCACTATGTTAAACAATAATGAGACTAGTTAGTTTTTCTAACCTACAATTTATTAATACATAATATACCTTAGTTGTAGATGATTCATTAACTACATTATAATAAACAGTAAATTGTACTTGGTGAATATGAAGCGTATTCAAATTAAATCTTTGATAACATTTTATCAATAATCCACAAAAACCCAAGTTCATAAAATTACCGTTATATATTAATATAAATAAAAGTGGAATAATTTTTATAAATTAATAAAATATGTTTTATTTTCTTTCCTCATGTTATGAATATTAATTGTGTTTAACACTTCTTTACAGTGAGTATTAGCCAGCAACAGCCAATGGACTAATAACTGAAAAAAATTGCATTTTTGATTCCGTTTTTTCTGCTTTATATGATGTCTCGCTTCTGCGTGTTACCGAGCAAAGCCTGAAAAAAAAACAAATTGTTTAAAACTATTTTACAAAAAACGACATAAGTAATATTATACAAAGAGAAAATAACATAATATCTTTTTCATTCGAATGCTCATTCAATATTATAATTGTCGTACAATACGTATGTGTAATTGCTGCTATATATTATTACCTTGTTCACGAAATTAACGATAGCAGTAGCGGGTTGTTCCGGCTCTAGTTCAGCGAACACGTGGCACTGGTTGTCCGCTCCAGACGTAGAACGAGCCACGAAAGCGAAGATACGCCTGTGTACAAGAAGTAATTTATTAGAAACTCGCATTTTTTTATCATCGTAAAGAGATAAAGGAACAAGGTTTTCCAATGTTTTTAACGTTCTACATGAGAGCAGAAAAAAAATTTCTTTACGTAGTTTCCAACACGTTAGAACTAAAACACAAGGTTTTAACTTGAAAGATTACAATTAACGTTTAACATAGTGTATACAGTTTTTGCAGAACTTACTTCTCGCCTTGTTTTCCATTATCCACGTAAGTGTACCGCCTCTCGTCAGGGTCCAGGCCGGCGTAAGAAACCATGTTGGATGGGTAGTGTCGCCTGAAGAACAGTTTCCGAGCTGAGTCCGTTAATGTTATACCACCTCCGAAGACTTTGAAGTGGACCACATGTGCTAACCCCTGTAAAGAATGACATATTTTAGTTTATATTTATAAACTAACTAGATTTCCGCCCGCGGCTTCGCCCGCGTTTTCAAAGGAAAACCCGCATAGTTTCTGTTCCCGTGGGATTTCCGGGATAAAACCTATCCTATGTGTTAATCCAAGTTACCCTCTATATGTGTGCTAAATTTCATTGTAATCGGTTCAGTAGTTTTTACGTGAACGAGTAACAAACATCCATACATCCATACATCCATACAAACTTTCGCCTTTATAATAGTATTAAGATTACTTAGAAAATAATTGATAAAATAAAATTTTTATTGATTCGATTGCCTATTCTTTTAAATAATTTTATGTACCTACTTATTAAGTGGGTACCTGCGATACTATTTCTACTTACCATATTTTACAGTGGAGTTTCGAGATACCATTATACATAGGTATGTGGGAAATGTGTCTTATCGCTAAAACATGCATTAATTTTATTTGACAAAAAAATTGAGAAGGCATCCTCAGAAGTCAGAACTAAGTATATTTATGTTACTACTGATAGTATACATTACCTTTTTCTGTAAGATATTCTGTACAGCGCGTTTAACAGCGGCTGGTCCAGTCAGGGCTTCTGTATTTTCGGATCCCAAGAGGAGCACATTGCAAGCCGCACCCGTCGCGAGCAAAGCGCGAGCGGCCGCGTTCACACTGCCACCAGTCCAAGGATCTCTGATAAAAATATTATGTCATGTTAAAATCATTGGTAATGAATATCTAAAGACTATTGAATGCGTAAAATGAATAAGTTGTGTTTAATGTCTGTCATGAGGTAAAAAGGAGTCGCTAGGAAACTTGTATTGAAGCAATAACTTAACAACTTACTAGTTTAAGATAATAACCATTAACGCTGTAATAAACAATACATTTTTCATACTGTTTTCGTAAACCTGTCGATTTGATATTATTATACTATATCTGTTTTCTCACCTATCAGGCAGTTTAAGTGGTACAGGCAGAGCCAATGGCGTAACAGTATGCTGGTACACGAGCGCTGAGAGCGATCCGAACACGGGCTCGTCGGGGCAACCACGCAACCGCACACCACGCGCGGTCGGCTCCACGAGGAAGTGCCGCACGCCGCCCGCGCCTCCCGCGCGCACTGCTAGCCCGAACGCGCCCGGGAACGAGTTCGAGTCGCGCACTATGAACGCACCCTCTTCTAGCTGAAGAAGCGCGGTAACGGCTGTTGGGACAGGTGAAAGATTAAAAAGTGGCACGATGGAAGACATGCGGTGAACGATCAAAAAGTATCACTTAAAAACTTTATTCATATACATATTTGTTTATATTCCTAAAATATCAAGTACAAAGAAGACAATGAGTCTACAAATTCCTATGCGGTACATTTTTTTTCGTAAGGTAAAACTATTCCACTTAACTATTATTTATTTATTTATTTATTATTTTATTTAACATAGTTAGCTGAAGTTGAATAATATCACTGCCAAATATTTTTTTATACTTAGCAAATGTAAGTAATTGAGATTTCATTAAAGTGTGGCCATAGATAACACCGATTTTGTTCATCAAAATATCGTGGGTATAAGATCACTCACCGTCATCCCGTGATATGTTAGGCTTGTACCAGTAGTGGCTGGTATCTCGCGCGAACCGCACGCGGTCTGGCGCCACGTGCTGCAGCTCGGAACCGCTGAGGCTGGAGCGCCGCGACCCGTTGCTGCCGTTAAACGTCCGGTATTCAGACTCCGGGCTGCCTTCACGATCTTTCCTGTTGTTAAATAATTATGATAAACCGTTATACCACAGATAATTTAATACTATAGCAATAGTCATGTACAGTCCAATAGGGAAAGATCTGGTATCTCTAATCATTGGAATAAGTTAAAAGAAGTCGGGAATACTGTTTATTAATACGTTGTTTATATTTATAAGTATACTAGCGGTCCGCCCCGGCTTCGCCCGTGGTACATATTTCGCAATAAAAAGTAGCCATTGTCCTTTCTCGGGTATCAAAATATCTCCATACCAAATTTCATGCAAATTGGTTCAGTAGTTTAAGCATGATTGAGTAATAGACAGACAGACAGAGTTACTTTCGCATTTATAATATTAGTATGGATTTCTTTATTAAAATATATTTAACTGCTTTCCAAACCGGTGGTAAATTATTATTATTCTGTATTTTGACGATCCAAAAGTTTGTTGAATAAAGGTTTGAATTTGAGTCTACCAAATTTTAGACTAGTTATTGCCTAAGTACATTGACTTGGTATTTTATATTCATCTAATTTGGTTCATGATAAATACTTAATAACATGATAAATAATTTTTAGATATATGTAATATAACGACAGTACCTTGCAGATGGTGGGGAGCGGGGAGGTCTCGCGGATAGCGACGGGGTAGGCGTGGGGGGGTACGGCGTGCGCGGGTGCGTGGGGAACGCGGGCGTGCCGGCGCGTGACTCTGCGCGGGATTCCGCGCGCGACCAGCTCTCTGTTCGCTCACGGATCTACGGAATAACGTAACTTTTAAGAACAATTGCTTGCCATGAATATTGCTAAATTTGCCAGTAATAGTGTTTTCCAAGTTCTCTTAAATTAATTTACATATTTTAGCAATTACTGCAAAACAAAACTGAAGTCTGAACTTCAAATATATTTTACTGTACATATTTAACATAGTGTTATAAAATATATAATTTATATTCCTTAGCTTAGCTTTTTACTTACGGTGGAATCATTATGAGGGGGCTCTGCAAGAGACAAGAGACCGGGCGCGGTGGTGCTCGTCGGTGTACTGCTCGTACTCCACTCACGCATTGTCATCTTTTCATACATGAACTTTCTAGATGAGGTCCTGCAATGTTTTAAGAGTTGAACATTGCATGTACAATTAAATTACAATAAATACTTTTATCCAATTTTATTAACTACGACTGGATCTCTTGTTTGGTAAAGTCAATAGTGTAATGAAACTAATTTTTTTGTGGAATAAGACATTTAGAAATGGTTTATAATCGTAACATTTTTGCTTTTTCTTCAAACTATGGTAGTTTTAATTAAATTTTACCTGTCTGGAGCTTGAGGGCTGATGCTGTCTGTTCGGTGGATCGTGCGTGTGTTCACGTGCAAGGGGACGCTGAAGTCATCGTCGTCGTCTGCAAACGCCGTGGTATCGCTCGTGTATCCGTCCACACTGAAATGTTAGTAGAGATGGAGCTTTGAAAAGATCTTCAATTTAAGAATTATTTTGTTAATCAAACTGAAAATATCTTTGTCTAGATTTGGGTGGAATTCCAGGTGAAAACAATTTATCGATAAATGTTCTTATCTCGGTTAAGGTCAAACAAGATTTTGAGAACATACATTATTATTATTTTCATAGCTTATCGTATAACTCATGAACACTACAAAGTAAAATAAATTACCGGTGACTAGCGGACCGTCGCACATGTCTTGAAGGAGCGTCCCACTCTAACGGCAGTCGAGCGACTCTTTCTCTTGCCTCCTTCCTTTCCCTTAACTTTTGCTGTTGCCTTTGAAGCCATGTGAGACCCGAGTTAAATTCGACTCCACTCTCTGATCTTCTTGGTTCCCGACTACGAGAGCTCTCATGCCATCCGATCGTGCTTGTCGACCGCCATGTGTCATTGTCTTGTATTTTTCGCGCACTGCTTGGTGGCCGTTCTATTCTTTCCGCATCGCCGTTCATCCATCTAATGATAAAATTAGAAGAATTAGTAATTTTATTGCATTTCTTATTTTCAATAAGATCTTAAAGGTCACCAATGATTAATTCTCCATCTCATTACTCTAAAATACGATTAGCTTTTCATTAAAGCCTCACGGCTCAAAAAGCTTTAAATATAAAGTTTTAAATATGCGTTTATTGTTTACGAACATAGGATACAGATGTAAAGTTTACACATAAGTTTACGTTAGGAAATGTGTTTAGGCGTAGGTACCAACATCAGTCGCTTGCGGTGCGACAGTCGACCGTTTATGGCGACGATTATCTCGAAATAGCAACTTGTTTGGGTCACAGTAACGACGCAATCACACGCCATCAAACAGAGTCCAAATTGTTAGTGAAAACAAGTTATGACCGTCATAGTTGTAGGCAATAGCTTTTATTGTGTAGACCTTAACGAAACTATAATAAAACGTGGCAAGAATGATACAAATATGTATTACGGAAGTTGAATTGGAATCACATAATAAATATGTCTGAAAAGTGAAGGTTGTGGGTGGTAAGGTAAATATTGTGGCAGATCCATAACAAGTAAAAAATAATCAAAATAAGTACCTACCAAGAATAACGACATCAACGTCAGTTATATGGCGTTATCTATAAAAGCTCTTATGCAGCGAAGTGCGAACATCGCTTAGTAAGTGTATCAAATACAAATACCTGTACTATAAGCACTACATGTACAGGTAATGTAGCAGAACGACTGACCTAATAAATCTAACCCACTCCTAATATAATTATTAGTGTTTCCGTTTGAATGAAAGCTGACAAATATTTTTGATAATAATACATATTATATTGGTGATTTGATGAAAAATAGGGACGTTAGATTTTTTTGTTTTTTTTTTTTTAATGTAAGAGCATGATATATGGTATGCACAGTTCTTTATCATAAGCTCATTTGTAAATCCATCTAAAATATTTGTTTATACGTTTTTTTCATTTCGTAATATCACTACTATTAGGTACATGGATGTGATTAGTTAATATTTTATGTGTATAGCAATGATAGATCACGAACAATATGGATAAATAACAATATAACATAGAATTGTTTCATAATAGATATCTGATAAGATAATGAAAGTGATAAAATAATAACAAGTGATAATATTGGATTGCTGAGTAGACCGTTATTTTCTTTGATAAATCAATATTACAATAAATAGTTAATCATTACGAGGTTAACAAATCTATGGATTTATAGCTGGCTGAAACTTGAATTGGAAGAAAATACTAATAATGTATTTTTTTATATGTAGGTATATCGTATTAGTTAGTATTGTTGCGATAAAGGAATATTGTATCATTATCGACTCGACACTTAACCACACCCCGGACACTCCATACAAAATGATCGTTTTGACAGTCACACCGTAGAGACTGCAAATGTGTGTGTTAACGCTTTATGGTTGGCACATTTGTGACTAGCGTAAAAAAATTCTTGTTTTTCTGATGAAATACATCCGTAAACAGCACAATATCTAACCATTTTCTACGAAAAACGATAATCACAAATCCAAAACAATAAAATTACTTTAAGTCAATTTGATTAATGTTGTCAATCTTCGTTGCGTATCGTCCTTGCAGAAAAATATGGCCCATTTTATGTCTGATCGCGCGGGGGTGAGGTAAGTTTAATTTTGGCGGGAGGCGGAGAGTGTCCGTTCTGTAGCGTTTAGCTACTATTATGTATTCTGTGACTTAACGCCAACCAAATGACAATTGACTCGATCGGAATTGTTTTCCATAACAGCAACAAATATAAACACTATAATATATTTTTTGGATATGTAATTAACTCCTATTGTGACTTGATGACTGCTTTTAAAATGTTGCAATTATTCCTCCACTTTTTGTAATCATAATATTATATTTAATGACATTATAAGTTGAATCTTTCGTTAATACTTATTTAATGGATTTTATGTTATTATTTCAAATGATATCTTGTGATAAGCCGGTGCCAATGACATTTCAAGCTTGCAAGTTGCATCACCACTAATTAGAGAACAGACCCGCATTATAAGTAACACAAGCTTAAGATGAATTATTGCAATGGTAAATTACTCATATATCTATTTGTGATACGAATCCTAATCCTAATACTATTATAAAGGCGAAAGTTTGTATGTATGGATGTTTGTTACTCTTTCACGCAAATACTACTGAACCGATTACAATGAAATTAAGCACACATATAGAGAGTAACTTGGATAGGTTTTATCCCGGAAATCCCACGGGAACGGGTTTTTCTTTGAAAAAGCGGGCGAAGCAGCGGGCGGAAAGCTAGTTTTACATAATTTTGTATTGTTATTCAAATATAATATATATGTTTGTCTAATGCCGATAAAATTATCAAAATGCATCCCTATGTTTTTCTTTAGTCCTCTAGGTCTAGAAAGGTCTAGAAGTTTACAGTCTACGTAGTCAAAAAAAGTATGTGTAACGGGTGACAATTTTAGTGATAAATCGTGTTTTTCAGTTTTTTTTCGTGATCGTGAGCTTTTTTCGCTTTTACTTTAATGTTACGATATTTTATCCTATTCAGAGCTTAAATTTCCTGTATCTATATCAGTATATATGTATTCATTTCAAGAGCGACAAAATAGTTTCATTGGGATATAAACGCTTGTTATTCAATCAACACCCACAAGACAAGTGCTTCCCACACAGTAAATTATCGAGGAAATCAACTAATAGTTCGCAAAAAAAGGAAAAACAGTACCTACCTACTATATCCCTTTTTAATTTTAATAGTTAAATATAACGAAGTATGTTCATTCTCATCGTAACTCAAATTGAGTGGCTACAAATACAATTAATAAGACATAAAGATATATAGCACTTGGGCTTGTGGTGTAATAGCCGAGATTGCTCATGGGATATTTTATTACCCTTCTTCATTGACAACAAAGTGGGTCGACCGTAACGCGACTAAATAAATGAACCAATCGCTCAGTGTTAGTGCGGTGTTCAGTAATTGTAAATAACTGATGTTCCAGTGTGAAACAATGTTCCCACGAGAAATCTATGTCCAGCAACGACATAAATATATGGCTTTTCGCTTGAGCAATTAACGCCAAAAAGTAGAGTTTATAAAGCTTGTATTTTGCTAGCGTTGTCGATATTGTGAAGGTTAAAGTTTTGCTATAAATACATTGTAAATAGTGGAGTCTTAAATGTAAACACAGCACATGGGCAGTGGGCGCAGGCGCGCGGCCTCCACGCCTACAACAGGAACACATGTTTATAAGGCAGAACAAATGCGCGTTCTTTTAATTATTATTCACCACTAATTTACTATTCAGCTCGAACGAAACAAAGGTTATTATAATATATAGTGGACGATATGATGTCATTATTTAGTTATTTCTACTACTTTTGTTAATGGCAATGTAAATTTTCTATTACTTATAATGAATATTGTAATTTCCATTTTCGTAATTTTATTCAAACAGATCAATTCAAAGATTAAATATTTAGGCTAATATATTGAATGAACTAAGAAAATAAAAGATAAGATAAGATGAGGCCGAAATGTATGAAATAATTGAATAAACTACTTTTTAATTACAATATATTATGTACATATATCTATTTATTACTAACCTTCCATTTGTCAAAGGCGAAGCAGGTTGAGGAACTGATGGGGTAGTGGTCGTCGTGGTGACATCCTCATAAGTCAATTTTCGAAGCGTCCGTGGTGACAGAGGAGTTCGAGGTGAAGGGTCGGGGGTAATAGTCCGTTCATCATCATCATCTTCTATGGGTTGGTATCCCCGATCACTGCCCAAGGCTCGCCGCACGAGCTCGGGGCTGGCGAGGCGGTTGGACGCCCGAAGCATGCCGGGGCGGAGGCCGGGTGCTCCGTAAGTAAATGGCGCGGAGTCGGTGCGCGCGTGGTACGGTATGTCGGGTGCACGGTCAACCGTCGACTGCGGCGTGGCCGGCGGCGGGTCAGGTAGCGCGCTCACGGTACGTAACATGTCCCCTAGAAGCGCGTCCAGCTCATCGGGCGGACTGGGGGCGGCCCGCCGGCCCGCCGACGAGATGCCGGAGTCCATAGAGGCGCTGAGCGGCGAGGAAGGGCCGCCGCCCGCGCGCACTACGGTCGCGTAGATAGATCCGTCGAGAGGGCCGAATGTGTGAGCCGCTTCTGTGCCGTCCCCCGCTTCACCTCCAGAGCCTTCCGCACTGCCGTTATTGTCGCCTGTTGAAATGTTATTACGTGAACATAAAGTAATCAAACAACTGATAGCACAACGTTATCATGCAGATGGATTTACGTGTCGACGGCGCGGCGGTAGTGCGTTATATGTACTGAGTACGATTAAACACTAATTCAATCACAACGACATTGTGTCTCTGCACATGTGACTCTATGAGGAATAACTTGTGTTTGACTTGTGCGTGTACTACAATAAAACTTGATTACTAACGACTACATAGATACTAAGATAAATGAGACAGACACTCATTAACTGTATATTAGTGGTATCGAGCCGTGGCACATTTACGCACGCAACGAGACCCGGACCGTAACCATAAATGGACTAAGTTTGCTTCCCGTTACATGTATCCCTCTCGTCACCGTTGTCTCGCGGAATGCTAGAAAGAAGTCTCCTTATTCAGCGAATATAGAATACGGACTTGCTTGAAATAGATTTAGTGATGAATGATTCTTAGATTCATAATATAATTCATTACAACAGTGTCCATGTTTGAACGTAAAAATATTAAATAATACTGTTCACAATGAATTAATATTCCCTCGAGTCATAAATATGTTTCTCTATAATCAATTTTAGCTTAGCCTTCTTATTACATTAACGAGCAGATTTGGAACTTAAATGATTATCAAGGCAATGTGGCAACTCTCGGTTCAAGGTGATATGATGTCGCCTAACAAGGAAGCTTTTCGAAACTTCGTACTTATATGGTATTCCATAACGCAACAGCGTACTATTTATTCTTACAACCATTCTTAGCTAATCTGCATTTGTTTGAGATTATTATATTTACGTTTAATTTAATTTGAAAAACTGTAATAGGTTTAACCTATAAAGGTTAAACATTAAGGTGTCAATAAAATGTTTTAAAAGTGGATTTAAAAATGTTAATACTTTCTCTCTTAAAAAGGTATGCAGAGGTCGGCCGGAACTTAACAATGAGTTCTGGGAACAGCCGTGTGATTCTGTAAGACTTCATTCTAAACTTCGAATCTGAATCCGCTGTGAGTTTCTTGATTGGCATTCTTAAAACTCGGTTGATAATTCGAATCTACACTAGCGCTACTCTTGCGAGCGTGTTTGCGAGTTGAACTATATTGAACTCGAGATTTTGACAGATAAAGTATGAGATGACATAAAAAGTGGCATTCTTTAAGGTAATTCCACCGTGAGCTCGACGCTCACTTCGCACTCAAACCCGGTTCAAAGTGTCAAATTATAAGTAGGGTCAACCGGGGCAATTGCAACTATGGGGCAATTGCAACTACTTATCATAACTCATTTATTAGAGTTGTTGTAATATATCGCCATCTATGATTCAATAACTCAACGACTAATAAATCTTACAAATAATAGATGGCGCCACTACGATGAAAACTATTTGATTTATAGGCCATTTTGTCAAACCGCCATTTTGAAGTTGGTGTGCGTAAAAACAGGTGTCGGGTTTTGCAGACAAAAAAATTGTTTAGGAGTGATTTTTTGCAGGTGTTTTTGATTGGACACGATTATCACAAGCCGTAAGTTATTTCATTTATATTTTAAGTGCGTTAGTTGACTCTATTTTGTGTTATTGATGCAGTTACATTTGCCCCATGAAAATTTCACTATGGGGTTATTGCAACTGTGAGGTTAGTTACAATAGCCCCTTATATTTTTGTATGAAACTAAAAACACTAGTGATGTGACAGTGTCGATATTTTTAATTTATTATTTATCCTTCTTGGTAGTCAAAATATACTTTCTTTATGATTAATTAAAGAAGAACCATCGATTTTTTTTTCGATATTATACCCAGAGACGGGTTCGTAAGTAAAATTCAAATTAGATAAAACCAGCGTGGTTAAAGAATATAACTAAAAACGAGGTCGTCTTTTTTGCCTCTAAATATTTTAAACAATAGTTGTATGATGAGAAACATCTAAATCATAAAATTAGGTAGACATGTTTAATGTTTAACTACCGAGCAGTGAATGAACGTGTAAAACAAATGATCAATAAACTGAATTCTAATTGAATGCTAAATTATTTATTTATTTATTATTGCTTAACATATTAATGCTGCAGGCCGTAACGGCATGTTGCAGTCAAAGTAGTAAGTGTTTATTACTATACTTCAATGGTATTTCAGATGGTGAGGAATTACAAACGCAAAAAAGAAGTTGGCTACTCGCAAGATGATCTTATGAAAGCATTGGAAGCTGTGCGTAGTAAAAAATTAAATAGTTATGCAGCCGCTGCAGAGTATGGGGTGCCGAGATCAACTATTGTACATCGTATATATGGAACGAGAGGTGCTAAAATGCCGAAACCTGGCAGACCAGGTGTATTTTCCAAAGAAATGGAACAAAAAATTGCAAATTACTTTTAAAATTACTGTTAAAACTGTATATTCCTGAAAAATGTGATTGCTGTGTAAGATTTTTTATAAAGAGACTAGAGACTTAAATGTTGTTAAAACTTTATATTCCTGAAAAATGTGATTGCTGTGTAAGATTTTTTATTCCTGAAAAATGTGATTGCTGTGTAAGATTTTTTATAAAGAGACTAGAGACTTAAATGTTGTTAAAACTTTATATTCCTGAAAAATGTGATTGCTGTGTGTTAGATTTATTAGAGACTTACATATTGTTAAAACCTTATAGGTATTCTTAAAAAAATGATTGTTGTGTACGATTTTTTTGTAGAGACTGTTAAATAAGTAAGCCAGGGTATTATTTTAGATGATAAGAATTTGTTTTTTTCATTGTTTACGAAACCAAAGTTGTGAATCTCTTATGTAAAACTAAGTAGGATAGTTCTGTGATTGTCCAAGTAATTTTTAATAAACGGTTGATTAACTAATAAACGTATTTTGTTTGGTTTACGTTTATAACAATACTAGATTTCCGCCCGCGGCTTTGCCCGCGTTTTCAAAGGAAAACCCGCATAGTTCCCGTCCTCGTGGGATTTCCGGGATAAAACCTACCCTATGTGTTAATCCAAGTTACCCTCTATATGTGTGCTAAATTTCATTGTAATCGGTTCAGTAGTTTTTACGTGAAAGAGTAACAAACATCCATACATCCATACAAACTTTCGCCTTTATAATATTAATAGGATTTAACACAAAGAATATTATTTGTTTTGACCAAAAACTAAAATTGACTTAGTAGGTAGGGGCATTGTAATTTTTTTTTGTTGCGATTTAAAGTGGTAAATCAAAGTACCTACATGAGTTTTTCCTCTAAATAATGCGGCGCCATCTACGATCGCAACGTTATTGTAGCAATAGTTCCCTTATACACAATAGTACGATACAAATCACACGCAGAATAATAAAAAAATATCGATGAATAAGTTTTTTGCATTCCCCACACTAATTCTCTAACAAATAGTTGCATTTGCCCCACATTTAGAAAAATAAGATTTTTCCTGAAAACTCGTCCTTGCTACACGGTAATCCAGTTCAAAATCCTATGAATAACATGAAATCTCATAAATATATTCTATATTCGTTGTTTTATATGAAATAGAAGAAGAGCTATGGCAGTTAGTTGCATTTACCCCCGACATGGGGTTAATGTAACTTTTTCTACCAATTTTAGGAAATATTCTCACTACCAGTTATTTATAAGACTACTGTATTGCTTGTTTGGTTTAAAATAATCTTGAATAAATACAAAAAACAATAAATGGGTCAAATAAATGACCAAATATAAAAGGAGATAACTGCAACCGATCAAACTTGAGACTTGTTATTTTTTAGTTGCATTTGCCCCGGTTGACTATATCTATTTTACGAGTGAAAATAGAAGAAATCATAGTTAGATAGTGTTTATATAAAGTTTTTAAAGTGAATAAGTGCCTACCTAATTAAGCGATAACGATGGCAAGAATGTTTTTGTATAAATCTATATTAGAAGAAGCTCACGCTTTGGATAAACTAGAAAAGCGTCGACAATCTACCAAAATTCGAAGTTTATCTTTATTAACCCGAGATGACGACTATGTGAGCGTGTATAGATTGTCAAAGGAGTTAATTGACCAACTGGAGTATGAGTTACTGCCTCTGATAAAGCCCACAAAACGTCTAGGAAAAGGACTTTCAATTCGTGTAAAAGTAAGTTTATTTTACTAAGTACCTATAAAGTTAATTTTGTAAGTATTTACACAGTTTATAGCGGAAAGATTTGTAACCAAGCATACCATACCTAATTTAAGAAAAACACTTCATATTAAGGAGTATTTTATTCCCTTTGTGGATTCCCCGCTAGCTGTACTCATATATATGTTTTCATGTTAGTCTAAGGTACCTATAGTTATAATATTGGTATTCTATTCAGCATGAAAATAACCAAATTGGTCCCTTTGTTGTTTTGACTAGATCCAGGTAAAGTAGGTATTTATTTTTTTATTGATTTATTGTTTCAGATATTATGCACCTTGTCATTCTTGGCTAATGGCAGTTATCAGAAAATTATTAAAGAAAACATAAGAACCTATTTATCGCAACCATCAGCATCTCGTTGCATAAATGAAGTAGTGGAAGCTCTGAATAATCCGGCCATAGTAAGAAAATATATAAGGTTTCCTCAAAATATACAAGAAAGACAAATGTTAAAAGAAAGGTTAGTAGGTATAATATATTATAATTAAAGTGACCCTTTGATTTTTTTACATTTTTACAAATTACAGGTTCTACAAAAAGTTTGGCTTTCCAGCAGCTCTTGGGTGTATTGATGGCACTCTGGTGGCAATGAAAAAACCAGCAGAGAATGAAGAACGTTTCTACTGCCGCAAAGGCTACCATGCAAGAAATGTGCAATTGGTAAAATGGATTTCAATGTTGTAATCAATTATCATTAGGTATTCAATTATCTTTATTATATTTTTTTTTTCAGATTACAGATGCAGATTTAAATATTTTAAATGTGGATCCAACTTATGGTGGAGCTACTCATGATAGCTTCATTTTTAATTATGGTGTTATAAAAGAACACTTAGAGGCATTAACAAATGCTGGTGAAGAAGTTGTTTTGCTCGGTAAGTTAATCCCTCCCTGCCCCTACTTCAGAATATAAGCCTAATTACTAGGTATAAAAACTACATAGTTATGTTTTTTTTCAGGTGATTCAGGATATGCTCAGCGCGCCTTCCTTATGACACCAATTAGTGGCGCTGAAGATAATTCCCCAGAAGCTTATTATAATGAGCGTCATTTAACTGCTCGTAATTCAGTAGAGAGAACAATAGGCCTCCTAAAAGGACGATTTAGGTGCTTATTAGTGCACAGAGTGCTCAACTATCATCCAGACGTAGTTGCAAAAATAGTTATCGCATGTTGTGTTTTGCACAACATGTGCAATCGCGCAGGAATGCCGGCATTCACAATTTCGGAAGAAGAGCGACTAGAAGAGCTTCAAACAATTGCTGAAGTTCAAAGGAGGCAAACTAGGGATTTGCCATCTAACACCGATTTAGCTCTAGGGCAATTACATAGGCGAAACATAGTGAATAGGCTTTGGCGTTCACGTCATAATTAATTTGATCCTGGCAGCTCAGCAGCAGCACTTATTTGTAATCTTTAACTTCTTCTATCCACGTGTTAGGATATGATTCATCTATTTTATTCCTGATAGTTTTTTTATTTTATTGTGTTCGTTTTGCCTTAGCTAAGCTTTTACTCTCTTTGTTCAGATTTGTTAGTTTGTAAGACAATATAGAAGTAACCCAGCTTTATAGCTTTCTTTTTATACAGATTTTTCCATACTCCTTGTTTGTGAATGTGAGAACATAGTAGGTCGTGTGTTTATATATATTTCTTCTTTTGTAGTGCTAATTTTCGTAAGGACTTTCCCCTTATTACCAGACCTACGTTTTTCTCACATATCTAAGTACCTATTCAAAATTTGTAACAATCAGTTTGTAAAACTATACCATATTTTAAAAGAGTAACCATGGAGTTTCTTGCCGGTTCTTCTCCATGGAATCGACCAACCCGAACCGAGCACCTAAGTGAAATAAAAATATTCGATTTTGATTTTGGTGTTGTTTATTGTATGTATTCTGTGGTGTGTGAGGCGGGTCTTTCAATAAAACTGCGCTAGTATTCGTTAAAAGTGTTTAATTTAAATATTAAAAAAACTTACAGAACTTAAAGTAAGATTTTTAGTTTTTAAAAAACTAAAAATCTTACTTTAAAAACTAAAAATCATACTTTAAAAACTAAAAATCTTACTTTAAAAACTAAAAATCTTACTTTAAAAACTAAAAATCTTACTTTAAAAACTAAAAATCATACTTTAAAAACTAAAAATCTTACTTTAAAAACTAAAAATCTTACTTTAAAAACTAAAAATCTTACTTTAAAAACTAAAACACGACTCATACTGCTACACCCTATCTCTATTTTTGGCCTCTGCCAATGCTTGCAGCCCTTTCCCGACTGCAGCCACAGCTTCAGCTAAAATTTTATCCCTCTCTGCACTCCTCTCCAGAAAGGACTGTAAGATCTGTGATGTGATCAGACCAATACTATAATCAGACATTTATTTAAAGAAATTATAAAAAATTGCTGTTATTAAATACACATGTATTTTTTAAACTACATTAAAATCTCCATTTCCTTATTATTCAAAGTCAAGTATTGAGTAAAATTACGTAAAATTAAAATAAGATATTTATGAAATCAAGGAACACACTTGAAACCAAGATTATCGCATATTTTAAGTGGTTTGCTTTATGGAATGTTAAGTGGTTCTAACATGTAAAAAAAGCACTGCTAACCTTGGTCCACTGTTTGTAGGTTTTGATGGTGCCACCTATACTATTGAGGCGCACGGCTAGTTCCTCCCACTGGCGTCGACTTCGCTCTCTGGCATTTTGAGTTCTCAAGAAACCCTTCGCCATGCCAGGGTTTCTTTCCATAAACTCTATCAGAGTTTCAACCTGAGCCGACGATGGGTGAGAGGAACGTGTTTCATTTGGATTTTGGACTGAAACATTATTGTTGGATTAGAAAACAAAATAAACATTTCTTTAATTAATATTATTTTTGAACTTTACAACAAGAAATATAAACTTACTTCATGATTATTTCACAATAATTAACGGCACTGAACGATAAAAAAACAAACAAAATGCAAACAAAACAATGCAAGGACGAGATGAAAATATTGTCCACAGATTAATAATGATGTTGGCTGTCAGTAATTTTGGTAAGCATAGATTATATTCACGACACGAATTTAGAGTTTTCTGTTTATTTTTTACTTATTAGCTGCCTCAAATTCCTTAAAATAATAGATTGTAATTTAAACATCATATTTAGCTAAAATTCTGTGTCAAAAACTGATAAAATAAAAAACCGATAAATGTCGAATTACATTTTGTCGAGTGTGGTAGTCACTAGTACAGTATTGGTCGCTTTGGAGCTCACTTCACTTCGCAAGTGATTAGGTGATGCTTACAGAATGCAAAATCAAGGTCATTTTGAACCTTATGCGAAGTGAGAGTGAATAGCGACGTGATATGCGAGTTGTTGTCTGAATTTTACAGAATCGACGTGCAGTGTATCTAGAGAACAAATATGTAGAGCAAAAATCATGCAATAATATAAGAAGAGAAAAAAATATATGAATGAAATAGATTCCCTTATTTTTATGAATAGAACTATTTAAAGAGAGAAAAATAGAATCTTTTACTCTCATTTTACTTCGTTGTACCTCACAACAAGCTGAGAAATGAAACTAAACGTGAACATGTCAATAGCGCAATTAGCATAAAGAAATCAACGTCAACATGATGACCGTATTATGGAATACGTAGTTATTTCTGTGATGTCAACGAAAATAAATCGAACTGAGTTGAGAGGGCTACTGTTACGAAAGCGGATAGCCGCAGGAAGAGGATGCTGCCGATGTGCCTGACGCCAAAATGTACGCTCCAATTACGTCACATTGCAAAACAAACTAATTTTATTCTTAATTAGACAAAAAAATTTTAACATTCATAAAAACTCGCAAAAAGTGAAGGTTTGCATAATAAACATTCTTCGAACGAGTTCTTTTAATAAGCTGTTAAAAATCTGGTTTTTTGAATATTGATTATTATTGATGTTTGCTCCAATAAAACAGCGGATGTGTAAATTTTTAGAAAATGTTCTTGTTTTATTTGCTAGAGTTTGAATTTGTTTTTTGTAAATTAAATGTAGCGTCCAAATATTTATATTTACTCCTTTTATGATATCTATACAATGCTATCAAAGAGATAAAGGTACTACAAATCACGAAATGTATTTGTAAAATTGATAAATACAAGAACTGGGCCGGTGTGAAGGTGAACGCTTGCTCGTGACGGCTCCCAATGATGTCATCGCGCCTCTACCTCCTGTTTCTACGAACCTCTAAGCACCATATTATTATTCAACCTTATCCACCAGGTTATCTTATACGTTGCCGAACTTAGCTTGAAATTGCAACCTGTTTGAGGCTTTTACCTTTTTTAGTCATTTAAAATATGATGGAGTTTATGGCTTATGAGAAACTTTAAAACATTTGCTCAGGTTTATACCTATCGATTGAATATAAAAGACATGTCGTGATCTAATGTGTAATATTCTATGTTAATTAACGTTAAGTAAGTTATGGCAAAAAATCACAATGCCCTTGTGTTTACCGAGGAATTTTATTTTATTAGATAATCGATACTTTCAATCGATCAATCAGAAGAGTATTAATGTTTATGGAACGGTTGTCGGTTTAAGTGTAGTTTCGTTCTATTTTAAGTTCCAAATAATTTCCATCGTAACATTAAACACAATAAATAACTAAAGTATTACTCACAGAAATTTCATGAGTCTTGTCATATCTTACATATTTTGATAACAGAAACACATTCCCATTGACCGAAAGCACATATTGAAAGCGAAAGTGGCTCTTAAATACGCGAGTTGACACTTAGCACTAACATATACGAGTGTAGGCACACGTGCGCGGTCGGTGCACATGCAGTATTGACTGATTGAAAGATTTAATGAGTTGGATAATATCTTGATAAACTCGTTTCTGAAGCATTTATTTATGATAAAAATGAATACAGCGTCCGTTATTTCATATTACGAGAACATATTTTATCTATAACAGCAACTAAATAAAACCGGCCAAGTGCGAGTCGGGCTCGCGCACAAAGGGTTCCGTAGCAGCAAATATAATAAATTACAGTTAAATCAACCTATCTCAAAAACTATAAGAGATACTTTGATCAAACCAAAAATCGTTGAAAGAGTTAATTAGCATGCATCACCTCTATTTTTTTTTGAATTTTATACCCCGTAGTTATAAAAATAGAGGGGGGGGGACATACTTTTTACGACTTTGAGAGCTGATATCTCAAAAACCGTTCACTTTAAGAAAAATGTTTTTTAGAAAACTTTATATCATTTTAAAAGACCTTTCCATTGATACCCCACACGGGTATGTACATCGAAAAAAAAAATTTCATCCCTCAGTTACATGTATGGGGGGCCCCACCCCCAATTCTTTTTTTTACTATTTAGTGTCATATTTTTGTAGCGGTTCATACAACACATATTCCCATCAAATTTCATCACTGTAGTACTTATAGTTTCCGAGTAAATCGGCTGTGACAGACGGACAGACGGACAGACGGACAGACGGACATGACGAAACTATAAGGGTTCCGTTTTTGCCATTTTGGCTACGGAACCCTAAAAAGAAAGCGAACGCGCGTTCGTGTAATAGCGGATAATTTGGGTTTACTAGGCAAATTATTTTTGTTTTATCATTCTACTTATGCACATGCCCAGTAAGAATGTTACATAGTTTTGTGTATGTGGAATAATAAAAGATTTAAAACCCACGTTAACATTGTGGATAAGATTAATTTATTGCCGGTTGTGTGAGTTCAAACTAAGTGATGTGATGTTTTACGTCAGTAATGTATAATTCAAAACAAGTACAGCTCTGTCGAAGAGCATGAGTGGTTGGTTTTATGTGATCATTAAGATTTAGATGTTTGGTTGGCCATGATGTGAAGGAAAATACGATTATAAATAACTGTTGACAATTGGAAACATGATTTTAGTACCTAACTAAAATATTTTCAACGCAACACAACTTAAATGTATTGTAGTGTTGTAACTGGTGTTTATATTTATTTAACAAACACGATTAATTGAATACCTACTGTATGTATAGATTAACACTTGAGTACACTTATGAACAATTACTTTTAATCGTGTGAGACACAGTGTAATGGTCAATGATCTTTCTTGATTTGAATCGAATTGGTTTGGAGCGTTACAAATGGGACAGTTTGAGGGCTCGTGATGACCGGCGAGAGGACATCAATCACTAATTCTTCACGGTGCTCAATTATCCACCACGGTGTTAGTTTACAACGACCCGTGATCTAATTGAACATTGACATAGAACTTTGTCCATAACTAATAGTTACGATAACGTGAGTACATATTTGACACACGCATTCGACTTCTATGAATACCAATGCTAGAGCCCGCATTGTTTGTAGTTATTTAATAGGAATTAATAAGAGACTCACCTATTGGTTATTCAATCCAAAAATTGTTTAGCGAACTTTTTATATGTTTTCGTGATAAGACAAGGCGCGGATTTTAATGAAGTGGGCAACCGGTTCGAAATGTTGTGTACGACTGGGCGGGCGGCGCGCGGCCGGGCGGTCGAGTCCAAAATAGCTTAGCACCTGCATCGACACCCGACCGCCACCTATACGATAACCGTTTTGTCAACTCACATAATGACACGGTTTCAATGGAACACCGTGGCCGTCGAATATTTGCCAAATTATAATTAACGTGTAAATTAACGTTTCAAAATTCTGTTAAAATTACCTAACACCCAATTAATTTTATTTTATTATGTTATATATTTTGTTTTCAAAACGAAATTGTCTTTTATACCGATGTTCTCTTTGAAATAAATAGAAAAACCATCCTTTTATCATTAATAAGCGTTCTGTATGTAGATCAATGTTATTTAAAACTAAAGTTATGCGATGTTTTATCGTTTAGTTAATTAGGTGAAGGCGAAACGTTAAATTGACAGTGTAAATAAACTTAGGTACCGATAGACGCGCCCGAATAGTATCTATGCATGATAGATTCCATTTATACACCAAAGAAATTCTTTACTAAATCGTTTACATTAATTGGATAATTTCATATTAAATCATATAATATTTGTTTACGAAGAGTATGTCAATACTCAAATACTTTATCATTCTTGGTTGCAAGTACGTATACATAGATCGTACCTACTAGAATATAGAGCATATTAAATTATGTACCTATTTACAAAATCATAAACATTCCGAAATTATTTTATTAAGTATAATAAACATGTTTTATATGGTAGATTCATAAAATAGATAGCTAATAAAACCTCTAAGCATCTCATTAAGTTGAAGGAACAAAAAGGTAGTTGAGATTTATATCGTCACAAGAGAAAAGAACTTGTTTGTTAAAAAATAAAAAGCTACCATCTAAAACTCACAAAAAGTCGGATACGAAGTCGTAGAATCAAAATATAAAAAATAGGAATTTATTAAATATAAGTTTACATTTCGCATTAGAAATTATTGCTTTTGTCAAGCTATTATACTTTCAAATTCAATAAAGTAGATAAATGTGTAACATTTATGTACCGGATAACATTTATCTTAGAATATTACGAATAAATGTCGGGCTGAATCTGCCCTAAATTAGTTTTTATAGATCATATATATTTTACATTATTGATTTCTTATGTTCTTTTAAATTATACAAAGAATATAAATGTTATACTTTACATAATAAACTTACGTGCTCTATAGAAAGTTTGTAATTTCTATTAAGATGACGATTATTCAAATCCTCGGATATTTATATCCTTCGGATGACTTCGAAGAAAGTGTAGGTACGTTTGGTAAATAAAATTGGTGGCCCGTTTTTCAAAAAAATTGTAAAAAAAATATTAATAGAAAGAACTATACGTTTTTTCAATGAAAACTAAACATTAACAATTTATAAAAATACTAGCTTCCTGGCCGCGGCTTTCCTTCTTTGACTCATACTCTTTTTAAGTAGCTTATATTCTATCCTAAGATCTAGTTGAAGACTACCTTTGTTCAAATTTATTATTTAGTATTGAATGAAAAATAGATCCAAGTAGTTAGGCAGAAAAGCATCACAGATACGCAGATAGAGTTGATTTCGCATTTAAATTATAATAATGAATAAACGACTAAACTACTACTATAAGATCATGATATTCTTTTCCTGTCCTGTAAATTATCATCAAAGTTACCATTCACCAAATAAAAATATGTTTAAAAATTAAATTTCAACGATGAAGAACATGAATAACAAAGGTAGAGATTGTCTAATCTAAAAATGAACGCCCCTCCACTAAACTTAATTGTTTCAATGTGTGAGGACAAATAATTATTGAACCACTTTATATGTGTGCGCGCGTCGATTCTACTGCAAACTTTGACACTCGCGCACTGATTTGTCAACTAATCGGGCGATCAGTTCAGGTGCCTAGCATTGTATGGCGGGGAGAGCGCGCTATGTACGGAATGACACGTCCGTTCTGTCGTGCATCGCGTCATTTATGCACTAGTTGGCCAACTGGTCCTGTCGTTCGGGCATGGACGGGACTGGAGGACTGAACGACCAATGAGGCAGACCAATTTGTGTGTATTGCGTCTATACAGGTACTTTGAATGTGAGCGTAAACACAGTGGAGGGGCGTTCATTTTTAGATTAGACAATCTCTACGCATTTGGTACGCATAGATGTTAAACTGTAATCGAAGGGTCATGAAAGTGTTTTAACTTTGATCTTAAATGTCAAGTTAAATGTCAAAAACCTTTATCAAATAGTTTGTAAGTCAAGAATTCGAGGTCTTTTTCTTAATATTATTAGGGAATCTAAACGAAGTCAATCGATGCTTTTATGTATTAGATTTCTTGTCGACCGCTTGATTCAATCCATGAATTTAAAAATTTATATTTAAACTTTATCATAACAATTGGGTTAACGATAAGACATTCTTTGAATTTGCTAAATCATACATCTTTTATAATACATTAAAAAGCTTAGGTACTAACTGTGTATGTAAATCAAGACGAGACTAATAGACTATGAATTTTTATTATTAAATAAAAATACATCTTTTTAATAAATTCTTAGAAGTTAACACATTCATATAACATTAGTTGAAATGTCCATACAGAAACTTAAAAGCGAAAAGTAGAAGAGATTCAATTGCTGAGGTGAGTCGAGATAGCCTAGTGGCTTTAGGCATCGCTACAGTAAATAGAAAAAACGACTTAAAATACCGCGCTGCAATCACCGTTTCTCTATTTCATTCAATATTTCAAATTTATAACTAATCATACCTGGTCCATCATCAGTGATCGCAGACAAGGGCCGCAAATGTTCCAACGAATCCGCTCTTGCGAGCGCATCAGGCGCGGCGCGGAGAGGCGCGGCGGGGGTCGGGGCCGGAGCCGCTCCCCCCGCGCCCTCCCCCCGCGCGAACACTAGCTCCACCGCACCGTCGCTGGGGAACGACGGGTCTAGGAAAATAAATATATGTCATAGAAAATCTAATGGACATTCTGATGTAACTGATTTTGAAATTATTTCTATAGTTACGAAAAATTGATATCGATCGCCTTTCGTAAGATTATTTTACAGGTTGTATTAGACATTTTAGTGGTATTTATTTAATTTTGGCTGTGACTAGATAACTTTCCTTACTTTCAAGGTCAGTTATTCATGAAAATATTAATATTGAATAGTTAATAAGCTTGACACTGCCAGCATTTCATATTTTATTAAAATGTTTTTTTTTTATATAAATGCATTAGGTATAAAAAAGGGTTAAGTTCAACATCAGTCTAATTACAATTTTTATTAATCGCTAGTACTTATTATAGGTATTTACTACACGTAGAAAATATGAAATAAGTGCACAGCACTTCGCAAGCGTGTATAAATTACAAGGTGACAGTTTGTACAATGTTTCTATTATAACAATTATCTGAATAGAAATAAGCTTTGTTAGATTGTGTTAATATTAATTTGTAAAGATATTCTGTGCGACATGTGCTTGGAAATTGTGTCTTATGCTTTTACAAGTAAGAGCGATTTCAAAAACAATCCGGACAAAATTACTCTATGAGTAGCAAATAATTTTGTTACGTAGAAGCAATTTTACCCAGAACGTTCAAAACGCGCTCTTATGTGTTATAGTTACCATGCAGAGCGTGGTCTAGCTGTAGCTTAGTGAAGGAGAGCGTGTGGTCGGCGACGGCGCAGGTGTGGAACTGACACGCGAACACGAGGTGCCGGGGCGCGGCGTGCGCGTGCGCGGGCCGGCGGTACGCGCGGACCAGCACGTCGCCGCGCAGGGCAAGTCGCCCCACGCCTACCGTCCAACCACCGCCGTTTACCATGTACAGTCCTAGGGAATATTTACAAAAGGCTTTCTCACTGTGGACTGAAATTCTGGTGAAAGGCGATATGATAAATTAATGTTTAAAAAGTCCAGGGACATAATATTTATAAATTTGATAATAGGTAATCATTAATTATGGCAATTAATTGGTAATCTCTAAATGAATTGTACAATGCGATAGACTAGATTCTAGAACATATAAGTGTAATAGGGTGCTGTCTAGTAAAGGAAAGACCCGATAGTTTTTAACCGTGCTCTATATCTACAGTTAGTGACATTAAAATGTGAATATAATATATAGTATAGGAGTAATATAGGTATGTAGAGCTTTTACCTGAAGTATAAACGCAGGTGTAGTTTTCGTAGATCTTTAGGAAGGCGATGGTAGGAGTGGATGGAGCTGCGAGTGAGCCCGCAACACTGACGTGAGTCAAGTGGAGAGGTGCTGAATTCACCCGAATCTGACCAGCCAACAGGCCCGCAAATGTGTCGATGTATCTAAATTGAAAAAAAAAAATATCTCTATGAATAAAAACTGCTAACAGTCAGTTATTGATACGTACGTACGTAATAAGTGGAAGATAGCGAGCTGATACTTTATTAAGATTTAATTTTATATTTTTAACATAGCATGATATAAAGTTGAATAAATATGATAAGATTTAATGGTCGATAGTTGTAAGAATTGAGGTCGTTGTGTATCTTCTCTCTTTAGAAAAATGCTGGGCAAATTTGCTAAAATGTAATTAAATTACTGATGAAATTACCTAACTCACTGCTATAGCATTATACTAAGATAAATATCTGGATTTTCCACAAATAATAAAAATAACACATACCGTTTGTTAGAAGGCAGCGTGAAGACGGGCACGCGGTCGTCGAGGTAGCGCCGCATCGCGTACCGGTCGAGCGCGTGCTCCGGCGCGCCGCATATAGCTGAGTAGTGCATGTACGCGGCTACCAGGACTCCCAGGCGTTCGCGGTTACCCCTAGAAATTAATACTTCGTAAACATTTTGAAATAATACTTTTTTGATCATAACAGAAAGCTCTATCATGTATTTGTTTACTTTTGTATTATAAACATAAAAAATCTATTATTTATTTTTGACGGAGAGAAAATTTGCGTAGTATGTTTTTGAAATTATAATAAAATTGCAAAAGTATATATCAAACATAAATCCTTCATGAAGTACAATTAATGAGAGAATAGATCTGTTCATTCGAACTAAAACTAAATTAAAAACATCATCATCATCATAATATTATGACAAACATAAGGGAAAAAGAAACGGTTATTTATATATTTTATTGTCATCTACTATTGCGTCACAATAATAGTGCGGTTAATGAATCATCGTTTATATGCAGATTATCCGAGGAGTGAAATAATATATTTAACATTTGCATACATTGAAAACATTAAGCGCAACAGTTATCTATTGTTTCACCCACATTCATTTACTAGTCACTCATCAAGAACTATGACGAGCAAAATATATTTGTTCGTGAAACTTCAAGAATCATCTACATATGCAATTTTATTTACTAACCTCTTGCCACTATGAAAACTTTTTTTATCAGACATAAAAACAGCTTGGGAAATATTTATAGTACCTACCTACTAGCATTATTTTTATATACAATATTGTTATATGAAAAATATATTTTTCAATTTGTATTTTTAAATACTTAACCCTGTAACATTTCGGTACTAGCGGGTAGAAAAATAATTATTCTTCTGCACTTAACACGGACACATATGAACGGACCTTAACCATATAAATGACAATTTAAAAAAAAAAAAAATCCTACGAACAAAATAATCAAAAAACGTAATTACCAAGCGAGTAATATAGCGACATTCTTAGGATGTGCAGCGAGCCAGCTCTCTATATGCTTGCAGGCCGCACAGAGCCGTTCGAGCGGCGGTGCCAGGTCGCCCGGCCAGCCGAGCGAACGGGCCCGCCCGAAGACGCTGCGTGCTGTGCGCGCGTCGCCTGCTGCGTCCCCACTCACTTCGAACACCTGGAATGTTTATATGGTAAATAATAATAATATATTTTTTAATTAGTTACCCGTTGTAAAGATATATCACCAAAAAATTATGAATGCGTAAGATGATAGGAAATGTCTACGCCATTATTGTTTTTGCATTGGTGAAGACGGTGGAGATATAAAATTATTATTGCTCTTTTTAGATAAAAACATGTTATATCTAGGTAAAGTGTAATCAGCTTTGTTAATATTGCTAAAAATAAATAATTGGAATTTTATAATATCTGTATCGATTGCCTTACATCGATTTATTAGCCAAAAGGTATTCGTGTAAATATTTTTTATCTTATTTATTTATTTATTTATTTATTTATTAGAAAACAAAAATTCACATTTATTTAAAACAATTTTGCGATGCGAAACCTTACGAGGTTTGTAGCAACGCTCACAGTCGCATAAACACCGTTTGTTATTCGCAAGGAAGACAAAAGATGTGACTACATAAACCGGTTCCTTATCTATTCATGACATACAAATACAGGGTGTTCATTACAATGTTGTTTTTTATGTTTATTTTATTGTTTTAATTAATTCGAGAAAATATCTTTTGTATATTATTTTGTAGTTTTTAATATTAACATCCTTCTTGACTTTTTGTGGCATAGAATTAAGTATAGTGGGTAATAAGAAATTAGCCGTACGCTTCCCATAAAGATTGTGTACTTGAGGAATAATTAATTTATTATTAGTTATTTGTCTGGTAGCAAACTGATGCGAAATGGGATTTTGAAAGTTTATGTTATGAAATTGTTCTATGAGAAAAATCTTTTGAAACATTTGTCTTATTGGCAGTACATTACAATAGCTAAATAGTTCGAGAGGTTTATCTTTAAACTTGTTTTTAATATTAATAGGTACAATTTTTTTTATTAGTCTTAGTTGTAAATTTGTGATTCTGTCAATGTAAGTATTAAATGTACGTCCATAACTTGTGATACCATATTGTATTATTGATTCTGCCAATGATCTATAGATACCGAGAAGAATTTTGTATGGTACTTTATTTCTGATGATATATAATTTTGAGAGTATGGCCCTAAGTTTATCACACAGATAGTCTATATGATGGTTCCAATTAAATCTGTTATCAACAATCAGTCCTAAGTAAGTATAATAAGGCACTTGGTCCACACATTCACACGAGCAGTCCGGGTTATAATATGTACCTTTGTGAAGACATACGTGATTGTGTGCCGTGATTTTAAAATTATTAAAGTTTTTCAAATGACTCGAGTGTACATGTACTATTTTTGTTTTCTTAACATTTATGACAAGACCCGCATCGTGCGACCACATTAGGATACGCGTAAAATCTTCCTGTAACTGTTGAGCTGCAGTATTAATATTTTTGTCTGAGGCTATTAGACAGGTGTCATCAGCATATTGATAGATAGAACAGTGGTTGATGATATGTTCCATATCATTTACATACGCCAAGTACAATAAAGGTCCTAACACCGAGCCCTGTGCTGTACCCTCGGTGATGGTCATTTCATTGCTCATTTCATCGCCTACTTTAACACGAAATTTTCTATTAGCAAGATAATCTTTAAACCATCCCAGAAGAGGTCCACGGATACCGGAGTTGTCTAGTTTGTGTATAAGAGTGTCATGCCTGAGTGTATCGAATGCCCTACTATAATCGATAAATAATAGCAGTACATGTTTTTTGTTATCGAGACATGAGTTTACTTCATCTGTAAATTTTGACAAAAGTTGTGAAGTTGACTTACACGGTTGAAATCCAAATTGAGAGACAGATAAAATTTTATTTTCGGCATAGAAATTCTGCATTTGTTCGGCTATAAATTTTTCCACGATTTTGTCTAATACCGGAAGAATGGTAATCGGGCGATAGTTTTCATACTCACTTCGCGTACCCTTTTTGTGAATAGGTCGGATTATTCCAGTTTTTAACTCTAAAGGATATTTAGCATTAACAATAGATGCATTAATAAATTTAACTATAATATCTACGATTTTAGTGCATATATTTTTTATGTCAATACATCGAATGTTGTCGAATCCGGGAGCTTTATTGATATTAAGTTTTTTAATTATATTACATACTTTATCTCTGTTAGCTTTTTTAAGTAGCATTGATTTATTTTGTGGATAATAATAATCATTTTCACATAATAGACGCTTATTGCATTTAGGAATGATTTTTTTAATAGTATAATAAAATTCTTGTGCAAAATTATTAGCAATTGTTTTAATGTCTATGTTATTTTTATGAAATGCTTTTAAGATACAGTTGTCTATTGAATTTTTGCAGCGACCTGTTAATGAATTCAAAATTTGCCATAAAGCGTGACTATTGTTGTAGTTTTGATTAATTTGATTATGATAGTAATTATTTCTTGATTTTTCTATGAATTTACGCGTTTTATTACGTAATTTATTGTATTTTAATCGAAGTATTTTATTAGTCGGGTCATTTTTCCAGTCAATAAAAGATAAATCTTTTTTTTCACACATAGTTTTTATGGTGCTAGTAATCCAAGGATCTTTGTTTCTTTTACTTGATGTTGAAATTATTTGTTCAAATTGTGATTGATTATAACAATTTTGGATGGTATTTTTTAAGTTATCATATAATTTATATGGACACTCTGTATTCGTAAAATCATCCCAGCTAATATGATCAAGCAAATTATTAAGTTTATTGTTATCTATTTTTCGAATGACTTTAACGTCACCCTGTACATGTGCTAATGATTGTCCAATGCACGACAATACGATCATACGGTGATCAGCCATTGCAGTGCCGAGCACGCCCGAGTACAGGTCTAACAATTGCGTCCTTACAAAAATGTGATCGATTACGCTACGCGTTATTATTTGGTTTCTTATTTCAATTCTTGTATAATCGGTTATAACACTTGTTAGACCGCACTCGGCCATGCTATTTATGTAAAAATCTTGAATGTTACCCTTTATTTTTATATCTATGTTCATGTCTCCTATAACAAAAATATCTAAGTGTTTAAAAGGTTTACTAGATAAAAGATCCTTTATCTCCCTTACGAACAAGTATTTACTTTCGTTGGGTGGCCTATATATTGCACAAATTGTTGCAACGTATTTGTGATTAGTCGTTAAATGACCTATGATTGATTCACAGTGATTTAAAGTGTGATGTTTGAATGTAAATACGTGAACGTTCCGTATGTATATTATAATACCGCCACCTTTTTTATTCTTACGTAACTTTTTGTGCATTATATAGCCATTTACATTGAACATATTTGCAATATTATCTTTAATGTTTACTTCAGTTAATATGAGAATATCTATTGGTGAACATGAACTGTTTATTAATTCTAAAACATAACAAAAATTTTTAATTAGTGATCTTACATTTATATGGACTAAATTTAACTTAAATTGAGATTTCGCTAACGATGGAACATTTTTACAAAATGAGTTATATGTACTACAATTAAAAAGTTCTAAATTATTGCTTGGGATATTCGACTGAACTATGGTGACCTACATAAAATACTATATCTATTACCGCCGATGATGTGCTGGTGCTGCCTGGTTGAGGAGATTTTCAATGTCTGTTTCGCTTCTGATCACAATAGGTTTATTATTCTCTGATTTACGGATTAATATATTCCCATTCTGGAACCACACATATTTATAATTTGGTGTTAATTTTTGCTTAGCTTGCCACAGCAGGGTTTTATTCGCTTTAGTTAGGGCTTTGCGTACTATCACTTTGGTTTTAGCTGCTGGTACTGCTTCATCACATACCACCTGTCCCACAAGTACCTCTCTGCGTCTGGAAGCACGTACCCACAAATTACATAATTCCTCCTGTTTGAACTCCAGTTGAATACATCCATCCTGTCCGTTTCTTCCTTCCAGGCGCTTCACGTTGGAGATTCCTTCTTTGGTTAGATTTAGGTTATCAGCTAACTTGTTACATAAGTCATTAAGGTCTTCATTAGGACGAGACGGAATGTTGGCAACTTCTATGACGGTATCCAGACGCTGCTGTTCCATATAACGCACGTGTTGTTTTAATGCATTTATTTCTAGATCGAGGTGTGATTTTTCGTTTTTGAGGTTAGTATATTTTTTCTCTAGCTCTTTTATTTGTTTATTTTGGGCTTCAACAGTTCTTGTAAGTTCGTCGATTTTGTCACAGCAGAAGCTTAACGATGTTTCGATGGGCTGAAGCTCCTTCTTAAGTATTCTTTTCATTTCTAAAGTAATATCTTTTAGTAATATCTTTTAGACTTAAAGTAATATCTGAATTATGATATTAGTAATAAGGTCTATCTAAATTATCACTTCAGTTAACAAATCTATTATCGACAACAAAATATTTACCATGAAATGTTCGCCGTGTTTGTTGGACAGCATGTGCGCGGCCTGCGCTTCCGCCTGCGCATCCCTGTGGGGCAGGTGTAAGGCCAGCATTCGTTCCGCCACATAGCAGAGGTCGAGCCGCGACGCCGCGGCCGGCCCACTGCCGCCTGAGTAACTTATTGAACGAGGACCACCCTGAAAATTATTCATACGTCATTTATTATTTTGAAAATATGTTGTAACTAAAAAAGAAAATAAATACTTATAAATCACATACTACATCGTATTCACTATTAGCCAAAATAAATGTTACTTAATTAACAAGTTCGCAGAATGATTTATGAAATATTTTTTTGGTCTGCACTTATAGAATCGTAGCGATCATATTGTTGAATGAAGTTTTAGTTAAGTAACTACAAGTTCATCGGCACAAAAGTGTTAACTACTTTAAGGTAATATTATACGAACTTTAAATTTAAAACTTTTCTTTACTCAAGTACAATGTTTATTTAGTAGATCAAACACCCAACATCGTAGGCGCGACATAGCTAAACTCCGTGAAAGTGACACAAACTGCGCGTGGGCGCTCAGTAAACGCAATGCGACGCCTCTACTAAGTTCATTCTGCCGTTAATCCAATCGTTTTGACTCTACTACAAAAGTAACATCTACAAATATAATCGCCTAAACTGGATCACAGTTTATAATCATGTATTTTACGATAAGCTTCTTTAATATGCTAAGCTCCATATAAAAACGGATATTCGTGGCGTTGCTAGTAGTAATGGCTACTGTAATGGTTTCCTTTGTCCCAAATTGACAAACATGCATTGTCCGAAACATTGGGCAACCTTAGTTAAGAACTACACAATAGTAAAGATAAAGTAAAAAGTGCTTACGTATTCTCTTGCGAAAGTCGGTGCTCCAGGTGTGGCTGGGGCGCTGACTGCTCTAGTCTGAAACAATATAAGATAAGAATACTCAATGAAATTGTAATACTTATTAGTCCGTTGATATCATTAGAGACAAGGTCACTTGTTAATAGGTTTTAAATGTAGAGTTTTTTAGAAGTAATTTAATCCGCATCACTTTTTTGTGTAAACTGGCGCCGACATCTGACAGTCGGTATTTTAATATCTTCAAATTCGATAGAAGCACAGCTATAGAAGCGTGATTTAATAATTGTCTATTTTTAAAGATTTTCACAATTTCACATACATACGTTATATTGCCACAACTAATTGGTTAATTAATGAAGAAAGTAAGCTTTTTTGATTAATTAATATTTACGTAACGCTTTTTAGTGAAAATAAATTTCACTTTATATTTATAAAACTTTGGCATATTGCCATGAAGGGAACATAATCGGGTATATTGGTAGGGTCAGTTTGATAAATGATAGCTAGGTGTGGCCTAAGTGATTATTGCAGCTTTACCAAGGGTTTAGCTGCTAATTATTTTTACTGCAATAGAGCATTGTTACTTATCGTTATGTACGCAACCAAAATTTATCTTTCGCGTAAAGCCTTCTTGTTAAATTAACAATAAACTGAATGCTTTAACAGTTTCAAAACTTTATTAAAACTGAGTAACATAAAACAGAAAATAGCTTATAAATTATTGAACTCTAGCTTTTTATCGTGATTTACTGCAAGTAAACGTGAAAATAATATGAAGTACATCTTTTATATTTCATAAACGTAACTCCATCCGTTACAGTAAAATCGTGCACTTGGATCTTAAATCACGTAAATAATTACGTAAGCACCTTCATTATTGTTTTTCCTGTGTGTTGTATGTAAATGAGGCACGTATTGCGTTTCAAACCCGCCGTATTGTGCACAGCAATCCCTAGGAATTGGTTTAATCTTATCATTGAGCAGATCTCAGCGGAGCTCGCGTGGAATGCGCCTGGCTGCATACTACACATATCGTCTCAAACGTAATATTATATTTGCACTCTTGATTGCAATAATCAATAGTGAAATGAGACATTCTGAATATGCGTGTTTATTATTTATTTGTGTATCAAAATGCTAACTATTCTAATCATACTCTAATCGACATTATCACAAGTACTATAATAGACCATATATATTTTGTGTTATCATAAATTAATACATTTTAATTTGAAACTTATTACAAAAATGACTCTACCACTTAAACTGAACATTGGCTCTATTAAACTCAATTCAATATATTACCTGTATACCTATGTCGTGTTATCATAAATACATTTACAAACGCAAGTAGGTACAGCATATAACCCTTATGACTCTCAAACATGCGTAACAACATTGGCTCTATCAGACTCTATATGAACATCGACGAATGCTATTGAATAGTCAATAGACCTAAACAAAGAGAAGAACTGAAGAGTAACAAGCCACACACCGTCATCACGTGCTTATGTTTGCGGTGTCCCCGGTCCGGCTCCCGCTGCAGGTGGAACGCCGCTCGCCACAGTGCGAACGCGAGGCGGTGCAGCGCGCGCGCAGCGTCGCCTTCCTCGCATGATCGCGGTATTCGACGCATACTTTATCACTTCCCGTATAACACTTCATCTTTTACATTGTTTGGAGATGTGGAGTTTGAGTGAGGATAAAAAGTTTTATAGAAAATTTTATAATTCACTATTTTTAACACTTAAATTGACTCTTTTTCAATTGCATCAATTTTTATTTAAGTAAATATTAGGTTTATTTTTGCCTAATTAAAAACATAAATGTATATTGATGATTGTGTAGCAACATAATAAAATGTATCGGGGCTGTTATCGAAAGGAAATGTACGAAATTGGAGGGACAGGACTTCCGTAGTAAGGGGCATGCGCTCCTGCACTGCGACACTTTATACACCGCACGCATGTATTGTATCTCAATACGTACAAACTTTTACTTGACTGTTATCTTTGAATAAGTTCTGTATTATATTTTCAGAATAGTTTTTTAGCCTGACATGAACTAAAATTATTCTTTGCAATTAATATTTGAATCTTTGCTTCCTGAAAATTTCTATAGAACTCTTAAAAAAAAACCAAATGCAATCGTTTTAAAGAGGATTTTTAACACTATTCATACTCAAAGCTAATTATATCCCCCCGTATAACCCTGACCTTTCTAAACTTCGTCTGACATACGAGGGTTAACAACCTTGGGGGTGGGGCTCATCTAAATAAAATATCGTCAAATCTATGAAAGTGAGCGGTCACTGAATGTTCCGTCTCTTAGATCCTTTCATTGCGCCCCAGCTGTTTATGTTTTTCTATTTGTCCTGTCGATAAAAGTACGGATGGCTCAGTGTTCAGTTTCTCATATCTCACATGCATTACGCCTTTCGTTTATTTTTAGTGACGCATGTTTCTTTTACTACTCTTAAAACCTTGAAACGTTATACTGAGAAGTGAAATATGTTCTTATAATATCCATTAAAGATTAGTCAAAAATAGAAGCAATAAAATATTAACTGGTTCACGCTTCCAATATATCTTATACAAGGTGGACCAAAAGAAGTCATCCGATGTTGTTTGGCTCTCATTTTTTTTCTAAATGAAAAACTTCGATTCTGTTTTTTGATTATGTTTATTTGAACCTTTAAAATTTTATTGGTTAAGTCGAGAAGATGATATCGGCCAAATGGGCGCCGTCACAATTGATTGCCATACGGGCTCGTTTTATGGCATTTCTCATCACTTCAGCGAGAACTTCGGGCGACAAATTCTCGCACTCATGTCTAATGTTGTCCTTGAGGTCTCAGCCTTGTTCATGTAAACACGGGACTTCAAAAAAACCCCACAAAAAAGTCTGGAACGGTTAAATCGGGCGATCTTTCGGGCCAGTGCAAATCGCTAAAATGAGAGATGAGGCGACCCGGGAAAGCCGCCCTCAGAATATCGGTTGTGGCTCGCGCAGTGTATGCCGTTGCTCCGTCCTGTTGGAACCACATATTCTCCAGTCCTAATTCGTCCAATTGCGGCAGAAAAAAACTCAGTCAACATGGCCCTATAGCGTGCACCGTGCCCGTAGCATGTTTCTGGCGACAGCTCGACATCCTCGGCAACAGCGGCGATATTCTCGGCAGAACGGGCGCTCCGGGGCCGGCCACTCTTGGCAACGTCTCGTGTGGTCCCATACTCTTCAAGGTTGGTGGCCAAACGGCGCAGTGTTTGCGCAGTCAGTGTCGGACGGCCGGGGAATCGGCGACGAATTGTTACGCAAAAAAGTTGACACGATTATTCCGCGTTATTGGGTACTGTATCGCTCCATGGCTTGTTCACTTGCTTTCACTTGTATTCTACATCTGTCCAGTACACAAATGTCAAAACAGATTTGACATTGGCGGCCATTTGCAAAAATGAGAGCATCTTCCAATAGGGTGATTTCTTTTGGCCCACCTTGTATAAGATTTTTGTATCGTACGTATCTCTATATACAATTTCAAGCATTTACGATTTATTATGATAACTATATTCATTATATTTGCACAATTCAAGTGGCACATGTAATTTGCATGCGACTCAGGCTATCAAGAATGGTATATCTTATCAAATGTAATCTTAGTGCTTCATTCTCTTGTCTTAATTGTCTCAGACATTTCTACATGAGATAATAAAATAAAATTAAAGACATATTAACTAAATCACATATTCTCCTTTAAATTTTATTCAGAAACAAAAAAAACTAGAAGAAGTTTCAGGACGCACTAAACTTTAAAATATTTCAGATTTTTGGTATTTGAATTTAAGTTTAAAACTTAAAACACAATTTTTAGAAGGGATTTATACGAAAAATTTAACAATGGATCACACCACTTTACGATGCACTTTATACAATTTTCGTTTACATAAAAAACTTCGTGTAAATCCGTCACAGTTCAGGATAAAAGACAATGTGGCGCAGGAACCAGCGCGGCTCCGGAAGGCAGCACGGGCACTGGCGAGGCGTCTGCAGCGCACCGCCGTCTCGCCGCCGCTCTGACGCCGCGCGTTACTAGGCAACCGTCATCTTATTTTCGCACCCCACGGTACTTTTCAAAGAGTTTACTATTGCATTACAAACATAAGCTCAGTAATTATGGCCTTAATGACTTCGCGTAGTTATGTTTTTTACTGTTAGTCGATGAGTATTGCGATTTGTAATATTATTTTAACACACATGTAATTGGTATGCAATGCAACCTTGAGCGATCTAACCCAATTTCTTGCAAGAAACTTAACGCCTGATTTTGTCATAATATTATCTTCAATAGTAAAGCATGTAATAAAAATTATTCTTTCCTAATTTCCTTTTTCTGCGTTAAAATGTCAATATCTAATACTTGTACACAATTTAAATATGTAATTGAAAATTTGAAACTTAAATTGATATAGATCACGCTGCACTTTGTTGAACCGAACAGAGCCCAATATTCACAGAATTCAAAGGTAAAAAGATAACATTACGTAACTGCTATAGTTCATTCACAAATTGAGGGCGGCGCGGGGCGCGGGCACTTCCGTAAACACACGCGCGTGCTCCCGCGGGCCGCGGCTAGCATCGGACGTAGGGCTACTAACTAATAAATTACCAATTAGCTTACTAAATTGTATTGTTGCATAACTGCCCAAAGGTGCAGGACGTATTTTTATTTATTATGTAGAGTCACATGTATTATACGAATAAGTAGGAGTCATTTTTGAAATTTTCGATTATTATTTGTACTTGCCAGATCGCGTGTGTCTTAATTGTTTAGTCAGTGTAATTATCATATCAAAAATAAATTAAATAGTAATATGACATTAATTTATATTAAAATGGACATCTTCTTTCATTTTTGGTAGAAAAAACAAAATTAATTTGTAGTTAGTGTAACTCTTAACTACGGTAGCTAATAAAGTTCCCTTAATAATTACTCTAAGTTAAGCGTATTTATTATTGCTCTACTATTGTCTTTGTTTTTGTTATATTATCGTAAGCTGGCAACCATGTCGGTATCCCAGCTGGGTTGCTTGAATAACAATTATAATTAGTTGCCCTGAATTACATAAATTAAACAGTAACTGTTTGAGCGTTCAATGTTCCTATACTGTTATCTATAAACCAATATGATCAGATGAAAGCAATTAAAATTAAAGAGTTTATTCATATATTTTTAGTGTTTAAGAATCGAATTGTATGTTTGATAGGTATGTAACTACTTATTTAGATGAACTCCTTGAAAACAAAAATCTATTACCTACGACAAGAATTTTACTTTACCTCGGGCCATTTCAATCAATATTCTTATTATTTCGATTATTCGGAACAAATTACATACCTATGCAGAATCAAAATAAACATCTTATATTCTTATAAGCCTATGTTCAAGTTAAATAACCGACTTGCACGTAGAAATCATTCGAGACTTTTATCGAGCACAAATCGAATCAATAAAAATAGCTATTAGGACTTCCTAACACTATTTAATTTCTTATAAATATACAGAGAAATTTCTCACGGCTCGGGCCTATCTCCGATGCCCACCTAAGTAAAAGGGCAACTCGTGTATGCCAATCACGTATCTCATTCGATCAGTTTGCCGAAGGCTGTTCTGGCGTATATAACTTTATATGTCAACTCATACTTTCGTCGTAATTCTAACGAACCGTATTAACTACTCCATAATTTATCAAGTCAAAGGCTATAGACGGAGCAATTAATTCGTCAGGGAACTTTCTAGATGCATTGAGATACAAAACTGATTGAAACGCTATCACGGAAAAATATGCAATTTATATACGATTTCAAATGACCCTTAGCATTGCTAATTGACGCTTTCGTGATATAAAGTCTAGTGTTGCTGCTTAAGTAGATCTTAAATTTAAATTTGTACCTAAGCAGTAAGCACCCCTGTTATATTATTTACCAGTAGATAGATTTGCCCCTATACTTTTAATTAATTATTCAACATTTATACATATTTCAACATAACAATATTATTAAAAATATAATGTAACTGGCATATCCTTTAAAGCAAATACTACCAAAACCGTGAGATAGAAAAGTAAATATAAAATTATTTAAAAGGCGTAATGTTCCGGAACACATTTTAGTCTAAATATTTACACGATCTGAAACCATACCAACATATGTATTTTGAAGTAGTTCAACTGGTTCTTTATTTTATTAAGGAACAAAATACAAATGTTTAGTTATTTTGTAAGCATATATATTTTCAACTGTTAGTATGAGAAGAGAATTACACTGAATGTAGCTTACAATTATTTCGCAGTCCAATATAGTAGGTACAAAATAATGCTCTTTACTATTTAACTTAATCTATTAATATATTAAATTGAATGTCATATGATGATGTGTGTTGAATACCAACTTGTCGATTAGATTATCATGTGGTTTTTTTAATAGGAGCTTTTTTAAGCTTTTGGTATTTATTATGTAACTAGCGGTCCGCCCCGGCTTCGGCCGTGGTTCATATTTCGCAATAAAAGGTAGCCTATGTTCTTTCTCAGGGTCTAAAGATTATCTGTGCCAAATTTCATCAAAATCGGTCCAGTAGTTTATGCGTGAAAACCATACATACATAATTACAAACCTTTCTTCTTTATAATACATATTAGTATAGATATCATTTATATTAATCATCTCTCAGAAGATTTTGCATGATATCGATGATATATTTTGTAGGTACCTAATATTATGATAACATTTGATTTAAATATTAAACGACGACGTATGTGTGTGATCTTCACTACATAGTATAAAACAAAGTCGCTTTCTCTGTACCTATGTCCCTATGTATGCTTAAATCTTTAAAACTACGCAACGGATTTTGATGAGGTTTTTTTTAGTAGAAAGATTGATTCAAGAGGAAGGTTTTAGTATATAATTAAATATTAATTATGTATTGGACAAAGTGGGCGAAGCCGCGGGCGGAAAGCTAGTATCTTATAAAGTGTGATTTTGATTTTGCCTTGCGTATGCAAGGCAAATAAATAAAAATATTGCATTCTTATTAAATATATTGCATTTTGCATTATTGCATTTTGCATTGCATTCTTAATAAATATTGCATTCTTATTAAATATATTTGAACAGGAAATATCGTGTCTATATTTAAACGTTTAAAAACGTGAGTGATATCATCGGTTTTTACATCTGTTTTATGATTTCCTAAAATATGAAGAAATGCTATGGCGCCTTGGGATATTAAAATGATATCGAGGTATACCGTGAGAAAGGTTCGCGATTTGCTCAGGCCAGATCTCTTATCCCGCCTCCGCGGCCCCTTTGATAACCAGTTTTTGTCTATAACAATTTGTTTTAATCACGCCTATTGATCCATATCGAAAGTCCGAATTTATTTTTTTCAATGCAACTACAAATTTTAAAACGTTAAAACATTTTAAATTTATTTGAAGCTGTAAAGATAATGTTCATGTTTTTAGTCTATTTAGATAGGTACCTGGATACTCTAGGGAAAAATTTTCGTTAATAACTTCGTAAAGTTCGTAATATCATAAATTGAATTAAATACATCGTAAAGAGGAGGAGAAAACTTACGACGCAGAGAGATAGATACAATACAAAACAAGAAAAAAAAACAGAATTATTTAACATCAAGAACTAAGCAAATATCGTGTTATTATTACGAAATATAAAAATATCCGAAATTCGAAAACTATTTTGCCTAATAAATCATACATTGTATAAACCAGGCGCTACCTTGCTGAAAAATGGTTGTCAAGTATTACACTGTAGTCATTATTCAACCGAAAGTTTTACGACACAGCCATTGTTTGGGTGTCGAAATTTATTTATAGTGACGTGGCTAACAGGGAGAGTGTAGACCCATCGATGACACCTGATGCGATGAATATCTTTGCTTTATACCACGGGTGGTCCCGTCTAGGGCATGCAGAACCGAGTCCGGTTCCAAGTTTCTGAAACCCGGTTCCAAATCGAGCTCAGAACCGGGTAGAACCGGGTTACCCGGTTCTTTTATAATACTTCGGAAAAAAATACGAAATTAAACAAAAGTAACTGTAAAAGTACCTGATAGGCCGTTTATTTTACGCGGCTTGTGACTTATTTTATTAAATTAATAAAGAAACAAAATTTCAATACTTCTCTTTATTTATCAGTCTTATAAAAGTACCATGTTATCATTATATCACATATAAACTTAAACCTTATTCATTAACTGCAAACTGTAAAGCAAAAAACCGGCCAAGTGCGAGTTGGACTCGCGCTCCGAGGGCTCCGAACAAACCTATTTTTTATAATGTAACTTTAAAATTTATGTTTCTAGCAATTTTTCCTTTATCTGTGTTATAAGACGTTACTTTTACCAAATTTAAAGGCTCTGTGTTCATGAAAAGTACCCAACTGTAGGTTTTGAGTCCCATGCGATTGTCGAAATTTGCGAAAATTTTCAGCATTTACGGCTATATCTTTTGATGCGTTGGCTTGTGAATTTGACTTTTTCACATAAAAGGGACTGAAGACTTGAGTATTCGATATATAAATTTCAGCTTGATACCAAAAACAAAAACATGACTGGATCAATATAATGAAACAGTAAAATCAACAGCTTTTCAAATTCACGACAAATCTAATAAAAATATTTCTGTAGCCTAATTTTTGTCATTTTCGAAGCCTATTTTTTTTTTTGGTAATACAACCGTAGGAAACTTATAGCATCTAAGGTTAGACAACCAATCATGGCCACGCTTGAGGCGTGGCACGAAAATTCGCGATGCACGTGAGTCTGACGTTGCCAGATACAATAAATTTGTTAAAATAATGCAGCAAAATATAAATAATACTTTATATTTTAATATTTTGGTCGGAACCGGGAGAACCGGGTTTTATACTATTCAGACCCGGTTCTCAAGATCATCAAAAAACCCGGGTTTACCCGGGTTTTTCGGAACCGGGTAAACCCGGGTGCATGCCCTAGTCCCGTCATATCGCGAACACTAAGGCGATCCTCACACTGCCCCGCATCATGCTGCATGTTGCGTGACTGCGTGTTTAACGTTACTTGTAAGTATCTCCGTTTGTATAGAAAACACGCACAGTCCAACACACTGAAAATGCAACCACGCGCGTTCATGCGGGTCACGCGCATACACGCGGAGAAACATGCACACCCGCGCGTAGATGCGGGGCGAGACGCAAGGTATGGCACACCGAATCCCGCAGTGCCGCGCGTGATTTTGAATGTCCGTGAAAATGGATCTCGATATCGATCGATTTATTAACAAATGACCCATTTAAAGATCTTGTTTGTAAATAAGGATACCCAGTATCTTCTATAGGCACGATTTCTTTTAATTTGACCGTACAAAAACCAAACAGTTAGTATAATGGCAGCGTCCTGAATGAGTTCCACACTATTAACCATTTTTATCAAAACTATCGTGATGCTCACACCACAGAGAACGGCGAATAAATGATTAATGAGAGCCGCCGCGCCGCGCCGTGCGTGAATCTACAAATGCACCTACGCGCGTGAGTGCGCAAAAAACCCGCACGATGATGCGGATCTGCACTCCCGCAGGAACGCGCGTAGGTGCTTCGACATGCAACATGCAGCGTGATGCGGGGCAGTGTGAGGATCGCCTAACGAATTGTAAATATCAACTCCCGTTTGTTTTATCTGATTTATAAGTATTAGCATTATAAAGGTTTATTGGACATATTGCAGGAAATCATTAATACTAAATACAGTACGGTCATCAATTTTGAACCAATGGCATTGAATAAATATTAGAATGTTAAATAGCTTAATAATAAATCGTTTAATTATTCACAATGTCAGCCATAAAACAAATGTCAACAATTATAAATAGGTACCTAATATTTAATTGAAATAAACACAAACATCTACACTGATCATAAAGTCGTAGCAATATGCGGTTTCAATAAGCGCACCGTAAGTAATAACACATATCTAATTAGATTCAGTGTAATGAGAACTCGTCCTTGGTATTTACTATGCAAATATATTTAAAACTAGAAAATGCCAATCATAGATTACCGGATTATTTATACTTTAGGTAGATGTAAGAATAATGAGATCATCTCTATAAATGAATAGGTAATAAAATATCTATACACTTTGCCTCGCAGACGACCCTGGCAGACCTCTGTAGCGTTTAAATTATAAACATTGTAATAGCGATACTTGTTCCCCAGAATATATAAACACAGTTATATAATGGCCACTGAATATTTATCTAGCAAATATGTTAGATTTCTAGAAGTATTTTACTATTTAAGTCACACCTCTGTGTGTCAATGTATTTTAAGTACGATTGTTTTGCAACAGTAAAGGCATTTGCTAAGTCGTATTGCCTCACTCTTCATTGAAAGTAAGTAGCCGGTTTGTATGACACTAGAATTAAAATGTGTCCTTTAAATTGGTTTGAGCTTCTTGTATGCTGTTTATATCCTTATACGGCAAAACACAAATTATCTTCTCAAATACCTGTTTAAACCGTCTACCAAATAGCTAACAAAATCGTCTTAACACTAGCAATTGTAGTCTTTAATGCAAGGTATTTAAGATTTCAGTTTTCGTATAACGGAGATAGTAGGTGTAGGCAGAATTCACTTACTCTTTGACCTTCACTCGCATCCTAAATTATTCAGCCCCGTCTTCAGATGCTGAAACAAACTCTTATTTTCCTTCGTATCTTTTATTCATTTTACTCGTGTAGCGCTGATTTATTGCGCTTTATTTTATGTGACAATATGTTTTGCTCACATGTAGATATCTCTCTTATATATAAAATTCTCGTGTCACAATGTTAGTCTGCATACTCCTCCGAAACGGGTGGACCGATTCTCATGAAATTTTCTGTGCATATCGGGTAAGTCTGAGAATCGGCCAACATCTATTTTTCATATGTACCACGGGCGAAGCCGGGGCGGGCCGCTAGTAAAAATATATAATTCACATTAAGAAAGTAGAGACCCTATCTGAGTGCAATTATTAGTTTATATATTTGATGGCCATGATATAAATTTAAATATACATTATTATAATATATAACTTTACATGACTTTAAACCATGGGAAAATACATAAAGAATGATAAGATATTTACGTATAAGGATTTGGCAACCGTCAATTACATAGAGCGACTTTTTTATACCATGTAGCCTTTAGTTACATACATTTATGATACATTACTCCATTTACCATGTATGAATAGGTCCGCTAATAGGCACATTAGCGCATCGGAAGAAGGTCTTCAGTCGGCCATCAGTTACTCATAGACACAATTACCCCATTACTCGAATGTATGGGGTCATCGTGATGAATGTGATTCCCGCAAATCAATAATAATGACGTTGAAAGATATTTATTTGTTGCTGTAGAATCATCACCTCATATTAACATATAAGATAGAGTACTTATTACAATCTACATAATGTGATCAGCTAAAAATAAAATATTAAGCGTAAAACATTTTCAGAGCCACATGTTGTTCTTAATCTTTGGCCACTTAAAACGAACTTTTGGGTCATTATTCTTTCAAGAATAAAAATAAATGATTCACTTAACATGGCGAATTAAATTGTCTGCGTTGATATTTATCAGTGTCTCGTAAATTGGGAATGATCTGATTGTCCGTGTCTCACACGAAGTGGGATTATATCTTATGTTTGAAAAATAACATTTTCCTTTTTAACTTCTCAAAATATTACCTTCCTCATTATATGTATATCTATGAATTATTAACTGATATATATTATATATCTATGAATTATTAACTGATAGTCCGATATGAAACGCAGTAGAGTCTAGTGCTAAAATTTTCAATCATATATTTCTCGCTTTGATTCAAAATAGCAACGATTACAAACATAATAATATGTATTTCGATATTTATATGACTTACTTATTCACATAAAATTTATATGCTGTGCACGACGTTAAACATATCATTAGTACGATTTTATCACTCCTGCTGCATTATAAAAACACAAGCGCATAAATAAATGACATCATTGCATAACGTTGTATGTTAGAGTGCGAATAAAACATCGTCTTCCTTTTTTGTTGCATAGATTAATTAAAATGTATTTAGCAAAATGGTACTCATTATTTCTACAATTCTTAGCGATTGAATCTGGCGCTTCTAAAAATCACAATATGTGCTGAGTATTAGTGAATAAATATATCGAAAGATACGTCTTCCAGAGCAATAACCGAGGGTCAAGTCACTAGCTCTGAGTTTAAGGTACATTAGTGAACCAGCGGGAAGTAGAAAATCAAAGCTCGCCAGCACACTGCATACCGCAGCGGCCCTGGACTTGTCGATTATTATTTACGATCAGTTAACGCAAATCTGAGCTCTGAATGGTTAGTTCCTGCAGAATAATGTGTACTCACACAAGCTCACCATTTCTGTATAATGGACATTCCATTGAATTGATTTATTTCACGCTGTATTTCATCATTCGTATGTTATATTCGATTTTCCAAAGGTTAAAGACGTGTGAAGCCTTAAAACAATGAAGATAAGTAAACATTACATGTTGTAACTTTCTTTAATTACTGTTTCGCATACGATACCTATCAATTACCTGTAGCTTAACTGAAAGAATGTACACAATCAAAACTCATATACGTAAGTCAAACTTAAAAAAAAACGCTTTACAATAATTCCGAATAGAATTATCCGAATTTCCCAATTAAACTTTATACATAGTATATGTATTACAATATGTCGTTGCAACTTACCGTAATTGTGTCGTAAATGCCGTTCTGGTCATCTCTTTGTGGTTCGCGTATGGTGACGGCTCCCTGCTTCGTGGGCTCCGTCCGCACGGGCGGTGGGGACACAGGCAGGGGATCCCCATTGCGTGACCAGGTCCGATGGATTTGCCAACTGGTGTCCGAAAATCTTGCTTTGTCCTGTACCAAAATAGATTCAATTTAAATAAATATTAATAAAATATTAAAGCTAGGATTGTATTACCTACTCTCTTTTTTATTTTAGCATTTAACATATTTGTAATTACATGGGTAATTGTAGGTTGTTGACCTAATTAAGGCAATATCAAATAGCTATTATGATCGGAATTCAATAAGGATTCATTATTAGATTCCTCGTCCCGTCCCATTCAAATATTTTACCTACAGCATATTGCATTCAAATGGTAATTATTTCTTGCTCATTCAAAGGTGCTATTTAGTTGTGTAAATAACTAATTTCTTTTAGTGAAAACACCTCTTGTCTGAACATTAGACCGTCGCAAATTGAGTTAGTGTAAAAAGCGAAGTGTATAATTAGAGATACTATTAGCGAGTGTCATGAGCTCTCCCAAACCCTCACGACTAACAAACGCTTTCATATCCGTGTTAAAATGATAATGAACACCATTCTCCAATTGTTTCGATGTTAGACACGCAATTCTGTTAGTGGCACACCTAGAAAACATTGATCTCCGTACAGATGGAGGAATCTGGCGTGAGTCCATGACTCCCACATTGAGTTATGATCTCAGATCGATCACGTCTCAAGATGTCCTTAATTTCCTTGTCACGTTCCGACGGTAAGCTTGCACTTCTTTGTACAACAAGATGTGACCAACTCATTTGACCTTAATATAAGATTCTAAATTAACCTAATATCATGGAAATATTACAAGAATATGCTTCAATCCTTGCTTTATAAAACATGTTATATAAAAAAATTGATGGATAAATATAAATATGAAATCATTTTCTATTTCATTGCCCATTATGTACCAATTGTGTAATGTAAGGAAAAAAGTTAATACCTACCTATATTGTGAGGAACAATAGCAATTTATGTAGATATTAAGAGCGACATATGTATATAATTATATAAGTTTTTAAAATTTATTTAAATATCAAAATTACATTGTTGTTCAATATACCTATATATAGCTTATAGCCAAATAATGCCGCACGTGTACATTTGCTGTTTCATATTATGGGATAAATATTTCAAAATTTACTTATCTTTAAAAACATTGTTGCATAAATATAGTGCTTCGATTTACTATTTTTGAGATAAGATAGTATGTATGATACGGTGCATCGTTTGCAAGTGCTTTAAAATCTAAAAGATAACGTAAAACAAATTGTATGTTAAATATATGCGAGCTAGGATAGAGCTGTGTAGGATTGACCTAATGAATGTAAAATTATATAATTGATAAAGTTGATAATTGAATCATTGTTTTCTCTAGCATATTCTACACCATAAACGCTCTTAACTTAGCTGATTGGATTTGTATGGAATTGGTTTTGGTTAAACCCTAGGTTTTACATGACAAGCTTTTATCGCGATCTGCAATATTCCAATAGGACAAAGGAAGTTGTACATTTTTCATGTAACACATTTTTGGCTATCATATTACGAACCTCGTGTATTATAAGATAAATGATTTTGTTACAATAATTATAACCTTTGCATGTATACATTTCGCAAATGCTTAGTTTATTCAGTTTATGGAATTCCATTTCGCTTTAAATCTAAGCCTTAAATTTTTCTTTGATCCTATAAAAGTTTATTGGGAATGAGAAAATTATTTCATATATTTATAACAAATACACGAACGTAAGGGCTATTTCTCACATATGAGCGTAAATGCGTGGGTGTGTACTGTATACATGCACTTAACATTTCTTTCCTACTTTCAGCGTGTTTCCGTGAGATTATCCATTTTATATGAACAAATAAACGTTATTTTTTATAGTTACTATGAAGTTTTGTATAACAATATGATTCCATGCATGAATGTGTTAATATTATACAATCGTCATTAGACCTTTAAAATAAAAATAGTTGGTCCGAGTTATATCAATATGATAGGTGTCAATGTTGTATATCATTGCAATTTTTAGTTAATTTAATATATGGTTAGGAATGTGTAATCATTAACCATAATATAATCTTTTCAGGTATGAATAAGCTCACAAATCTCACTTTACAATAGATAGAAATATAGATAAGATTAGTAGTAGTTGAGTATTAAGCAGTAAAGCAGATTTTTCAATCATTAGCATTTATGCTGAATATTTAAATAATTTATTTATCCTATAATTTAATAAGTATTTCACTTAAACAACGTGAAAGTTCTATTTACACATTTCAAAGAGAATTATGTTAATTAACTTTCTTTGTTAAAATTTGTGTTCACTTAAATTATAATGATAAGATAAAATGTTTGAAGATTTAAAATTGAAAATCATTCTTGTTTACTTGGGAGTGGGGAAATTGTGTGCGTTAGTGAGAGTGAGAATTTAAATTACTTTTCAACCACTCTTAAAAGTTGGTTTGCATACGTAAACTGATTAAATAAATATGAATTTATTTATGTATCTGTCTAGTCATCACGAGAAATAACCAAAAAACATAAATATGCGAGGTCGAAATTACATTAGTGTTTACAATAAGCTGACTTATAATTATACGTTTAAGAATGTAAACATGTATAGAAAACCTGATAAGAAATAGACTATGGAGTTACACTGAGGTGCTGTATTAACACGAGGTGTTATTCGTAGAAAACTATTCAATGTAAGGTAAGTAAACTCGTAAAATATGAACGGATGCACTGTAACTTATTTGCCTCGTAAATTTAAATTTAAACATAGAGTAATAAAATAGGTTTGTGCTAAACAAATCTGTGGATACTGAATTATATCTTTTATGGATTTTTAGATTTCTAGAATTCTTTCTTCTCTTTTTTCTATGCCTGGGTAATATAAATAATATCCTTCCGGTTGCCTGTTCAATATCAAGTACCTATATATTTGTGCCGGCTTATTTCCGAAAAGCCTGGATTGAAATTGTTAATTTTCCAGATGCTTCATAGATATAAGTAAAGGCGATATTTATAAAAATGAATAACGGTAGAGTCACAGATTAGTAAATAGCAGTAGCTACGTATGTAGAGCGCGGCGCAGGAGGTAATCCTAGATAAGCGGAAGATGTCGCGGGTGTCAGTGGATTTACGCTCTACTGAATAAACTTGCGATAGGTTTAAGAACCTATTTAAGCATATTATTTAACATATTATAATGTAATCTTCTATCAAAAGGGCTTACAGGTTAGTTGCCAAAAGCATTGTGTAATAAGTTATAAACACATAAATATAAGTTTTGGCAGCTTATCCGTCTTCTACCGTCCATAATCAAACAGGAGAAAGTGAGAAAACCTTTGGCAGCCAAATAAATATCGGTGTACGATACTGCTATCAAGGTCTAGTTATACTTTCAGTTTTCACACGTTCTTCAGTGTGTTTACGCTACTGATAAACGATATCATTTAAAGCAGATTAAACACAAACATCGCTAATAGAGCACGTTGCACAAACAAGGGGCCAAGGACAATTGGTCAGCCCGTACTAGAAACACGATTACTGCTATTGATATGAACGCTCTTGGTCCCCTTGTTTTTGCTTCCCGTCCGGTTTCTTATTGCTTTTGCCCTTGAATTCCTTCGGTAATACGAAACATTTTTATATAAATATAACCTTTATGTCGATCAATATTTATGTTTCTGCATTTAACGTTTTGTTTTAACGGTGTTTTTTTTTTCCAACCGATGAATTATAATTCTGAAATAGGTACTCTAGGCTCCTTTTAAACGTTTTATACCATAGAAACTACAAGTGCCTACCACCAAAATTTTATGGATATTGAACAATCATTGTATAATCGAGCCAATTTAATATGCAACATTTGACGTCTATCAATTTTATCTTCATAGGGTGGTAACCTGCTTATAAACATCGATTAAAGTGAATTAATCGATACGGGCTTGAAACATTTGTCAATCGAACTTGAAACACATGTCAATAATTTATGATGATTTTTATTCCCAAGTAATCAATGCATTCGATTCTAATTGTCAGATTTCGATTTTTAAAGTAACGTCTCTGGTATTTAAAAAGAAAAAAGGTTTATTGACACAAAATTGTAGCGACGTCAGTTTTTTAAATCAAAAATTGTTTACTATATTTAGAATGGTTTATCAGTAAAGTCAAATTCTAAAATTACTTGTATCGGTCATTATTATTATAAATATGTAATCGTAATTGAAAAAAGTTAAGCAAATGTGCAGTTCTAACAAAACGAAATATCATATTATTCTATGTCGTCGTTACTAGGTTACGTTGTTGAATTTTGTTGAACTGTCAAATGTTGCCTATTAAAATGGCTCTACTATAGTAATTAATTCTGAAGATGACAGTTGAATTCCAATAAGGTTTACCGATTGCTGAAAAGTAAATTTTTGCATCCATAAGCTACTTAAAATAATAATGTTGTAAACTTTACTAATAGTGAACAAAAAATCATCCTCAATGTAAATTATGCTAACGATTTCGCGAAAAAAGCAAGAGCGGCGCGGCGGAGCGACGCGTGTAGCGGACTTTGATAAGATAACCTTGCCTTTCAATTTATTTCGTACAACGACCGAAGTAATAACGCGTTACGTTGACGAAAACTTCTAATGATTAAGATAATATATATTTAACAGCATAGTAGCAGTTAATGTATAATAACGAAGCATTAAAACTATTAATTAGAGGTGTTAGGTAGGTACTCCCGACCCAGGTAATGTTTGCTGAAACTAATCGTCCACGAATGAGCAATCATTTGTTCAGTTCATGAGCGTTGCTAAACATAGTCGAGATAATATTGCAATTTATATGATAAGCTTCGTATGTTTTTATTTCATAGTTTTCCTTCCTTAGCGCTCGCTCTATTATAAAATAGGTACCTCATCTTCAAAAGGATCCTCCGTGCGGGAAACTCGTTTCTGTTTATTTTCGCTGAATGACAGCCTCCTCTTGAATAGCTTCATCTCAGTTATTGTGACAGCCGTTGGCGCCCGCAAGTCACGGTTTACATTGGGATGCGACTTATTGTTGTTTTAATCCATCACTTATTTAAATAAGACGAATACATTGATGCATGTTTAACTCCGTTACAGTGTATGTTATCACTATGTGTTATTCATAATAGTAAGTGTACATTTTCACAAAACCTCAAAAGCGAATTCGCGTCATTCAATGAAGGTAAACAATGGTTTGAATAGTTGCGCTTGCGGCTTGCCGATGCCATAGAGCGGAAGGTGCGCCGCAGAGTGCGGTCAGGTCGCGCGCCAGCCGCGCACTGCTCGGGGCTCATGCTCGTGACACGCGCCTCTACGCTACGTCATGTCACCTTTGCGCCAAGACAACACATCCACTCACCCCACTACTTCACCCGAAATGCTAACATCAATCAACACCGACGTCCATCTAACCCTCTTTTGTTAACTTTTCGATAGCATTACCTAGTCTCATTAATCCATAGAAAATATTATAGCGACGACTGATTGATGAACGGTTCGGTGACACGCTGATTTTGTTTTCTTTTTGAATCGTTATAAAATTCCACGCTATCTTTCATTGTACACAAAAATACGCTGAATCGAGGGTACTTTTAATTACTTTCAGTGTTTTGAAACTCAATAGTATTTCATTAGCTAAATTTGTAGAGCTGTAATCAATTACGTGACTCGATTGCATTAAAGGGAATACAGCTTCCGTTGTGATTGTAAACAAATTTCTAAAACCGGAGTACTAATAGCGGAATAACAAACCTTGCGTCAATCTTATTTAACAATTTATGAAAACAAACACAGTCCGCAAATTTACTAGTAGTTTACGGATACAAGTTACTTCTGAGTTAACGCAGAAAATGTAGAGTCGCGAATATTCTATAGTAATAACGAATGAGCATTAAAAACTATGGGTAGGATTTAAATCGTTGATCTACTGGAATTCATATTATACGAACTCTACACAATACAAATATAATTAACAAGTTTTACTTGATTAACTGCAGCGTTGACTCTACAAAAACTTAAAATATTTGCTAATGAAGAGCGAAGTCTAGAGATACTTGTGACACCAGATCCGGACTTGGAATTTATCAACTGCATTATATTTTGTTAATAGGTCTCATAGACTAAATTTCTGAGAAAGAATTGGGAGATACAGACACTAACACGAGAATTTGAAAGAGTCGTTGGATTTCTTTTTTTTTATTAATTATGAAATAAATTGATGCAACCTTGACTTTATTTAACATTTTGATATTCAAAATAAATAAATCCACTTTATTGTAATGACGATTAAAAAATCAATGATCACTTTTTTCATATACTTAAACGGTTTACCTATATCTGGGCACCCATCTATTAATTTCTTACTTCAAACTTAAAAAGATAACATTATTTCATTTCTATGAAATATAAAACGTAAATAACGTTTTAGTTGTTTTTATTGTTTGTTTAAAGCTTAAACAGGAAACGGAGCGTACCGTACAGTTCGGAATGCGGCATGAAGGCGGTGTGAAACCGGCATGTTTGGACTGTGATTAACGTCTCCAAATCCTTGCTATAACTTCAGTACTTATCACATAAAACTTATTCATCATGCAAATTTATAAAATAGTACCAATCAACCGCAATACTAACTGAACTGAATATAAAATATTTTCATTTATAAACGTTTTATTGAGTTAAAGTTGAATTACGTTCCTGACCTTTAGAATACCTGCAGTAATATTCATGAAAGCTTTTTGATGGAAAACATTTCATGATATAAAATAAATGTCATCTTTTATCTAGTCAGCCGGAATATTTTCAAGTCCTCTTTTTGTAGTAGCGAGCTCAAACGTTTTAAACTAAATAAAGTACTTACATTGTTTTGTAAACGTGCGAGTATTTCCGCAGAATTGGCCGGGTCCGACAGCTGTATTGCATCTGATACCTATAAAAAAACAATAACAATTAATACCAATATTTTGAAATATTATACCTATACTTAGTATCTTATAAAAATCAAATCTTTACGCTTAAAATTTATCCTTAGTTTAATTTTTCTTCCTAATTAAATTAAAATTTTAAATGTACAATATTTTTTTAAACGTTTACTACAAAACATCAAATTTCCAAACAACATATTCAAAGAAGTATGAAATCCATAACGTGTTAATTATTTCCAATTTAAGAAAAAATCGTACGTACTATGTATTAAACTGAAACCGTCGCTATTAAGCTTACAATTTTCGGTAAAGGCTACAGTTTAGATGAAACTGACAAAATATCTAGCAACACAGAATCGCACAAAGGGTGATTTCAGCGAGTGAAATAGGTCAATAGGTCCCCGATGAGAAACTGGGGAAACAGGGGGATAATCCAAGCTCCACTTTATTTCTTCAAGCCTCGAATAACTGACAAAGTGCTCAAGTTTTTATGTCTATTGCGGTCCTTCAACAACATTATACCCAATGAAGTAAATGATGCCTTCCTGTCCATAAAATACAATACATTTGCCTCGCCAAGCGAGAATAGGATCAAGGTAGTAAATTAGTGCCTGGCTGCGGGCCAGAGTGAAACTAGACTGAGAATAAATATTTTAAGTTCAAGAACGAACGATTATTAGCACTGTCAATGTTAGTTTAAGTAAATTATATGATATCGTTTAAGTATATAGATACATTGTAGTCGACGTATTTTGTAACACTCATTTGTCTTGTCTATTTTGTAACACTCATTTGTTTTTTTCTGTGGTTATGCTTTCAAAATACATTACTGAAGAATAAACGTAAATATCTAAAATATGAAGTCCTATATAAGCTAATTATCGTAGATATAAAAGGAGAAAGTGATAATCGAATTCACAAAATGGGTTTATCGGTGTCTGTGCAGCTCCGCGTCGCCCACCTTGGGGCTGTAATTTGTGGTTATTGTCTTCGCGATATTTCCCTACATTTGCCGACAAATTATTGTGGTGCTTTATGGATGTAGAACAAATTGACATTTGAAAGTATGCATTTAGCCATTTGCATGTGCACGACGAGGAATGGCACGATTTTATTGAGATATTATTATGGGAGTATTATCGTATGTACTTATTATAGTTAATTAAAGCTTATTCTGACTTGACTTTACTAAGGTTGTTGGTTAACATTTTATGTGCAATTCAAATCTTGTAGTTCTTTTTTATGCATGAATTAGCCATAATATGTAAAATAGTCATATGTAAAGAAATTAGCCATATACATAATTATGTACCATATACATATATACTAAGGAATCAAAATCTTCGTTTGTAGGAACATCCGTAGAAAAAAAACATGTTTTCCATTATCATGGCCATGGCCTTCTGGGTAATCTTTCTATAGAAGATTTGAAAATTTTAATATTGATGTCAGATATATGATAAAGCCAGTTTGTTTCTGCCCTAGATCTAAAAAATGATCTCTTTCTTGTCACGAAGGAAGAAAGGTACATTAGAAGGATATTACAATACAGTGCAACCTTAATATAACGTACCTCAATATAACGATTTCCTCGATTTAACAAATTTTTCGTATTCCCCTTGAATTGTCCATAAGATTCAATATAAAATATCCCTTTACATTACGAACATTTTTTGCGAACAACCTCTTTATAACGAATTTTTAACTATCAAGAAAAGTATAAATACCTCTAATTAACGAATTTCGTCAACCCAAAACCTTTATATAAAGTTCCAACCAATGTAATGATTCATCTCATAGTAGGTATGTGATTCATGTCGCGACAGGTTTCGACATGCTTTTGTTCGTAAAACGATCATTTTTGTTTAAATTTAAATTGGAAAGTAATGTGAACACTGCTGCTCGTCACTATTGTTATAGATTCAAGTTGAAATGGATCAGAAACGTAAAAGACCTCTTTGTAACGAATTTTAGACCAACCTAACCTCAACATAACGAACCTCAGTTCAACGAATTACTTGATATAACGAATATTTATTTGTTCCCTTCAGATTTGTTATATCGAGGTTGCACTGTATTAAAGATATTATTTTGTAATTGACATAAAGGCCGGTTCAATGACTACAACGATGACTATATTATATCCAACAATAAGAATCACACACAAATGGTGCTAATGCATTCACTGTCCGACCGCTATGATTGAAATATCTAGATTTCTATTGAAACAACAAACAAGTAGGAAATTTGAAAACATACTTGTAGGCGAACAAAACATAAAGTTTATTTAAAGTTCAAACGGAGGCTGTCGAAATATTTAGGTAAGGCATATATCATAGTCGCGTTTTCTCAGAAGACGTTAAAGCGTTTAATTTCATTGAATTGCGTCGTTAATTTCCCCGAATCGTGATGTATCTCGCGCTAATCATTCCATACGTTATTAGGTCGACCTCATTTGGAATGCTTTGTAAATTTTTGAGTTTATGTGTCTTTATAATTTAGGCAAGATGTTGTATCCACGTGCCGCAATGCCGTAAAAATAAACTTCGCGTACCACACCCTGTCGTGGCGGAGCTTCAAGCGGCCCCATTCGTGCCTGATCGAATGCAGACCACCACTTATCCATGTTTATTAGGTCAATCAGGAAATCGCAAAGCTAATGCTCCATCGTTTATTTTCATAGGCAGTTTCTTAACGCTCTCGTAGTTGCAATCGAATAAGAAACATTCATTGATGAAAGAGTATTTTTGAGGAAGTTACTGTTAATATTCATCGGCACGCGGTTAAGTATAGAAGATATACTCGTAATACTAGAGCCCTAATTTTAGTTTACGTCAATCAAATCGTTCGTGAAATGAGAAAGCAATTTAAGTGTTCAGTGGTGGGTGCCGGGGTCCTATTAACTGTCAACCGGTTGAAGTATAATTTGCAAACACGTTATTAATTACGAGGCGCGGTGGTCTCTTATCAAGGAACAACGATTATGGCACGCTGAGCAGTTTTGACATACCAATTTCGTAACTAAAGCTTAGCTTAGAAATTATGTGTGTTATTCTAGCCGAGCAAAATTAATACCTATTCATTGTAAGGATATACTTTTGTTGTTACCAAAACTTGATTGCTTTAAAGTTTAGAAATTAAACATCAGAAAATACTAAGCTTTAAAGTTAGTAATAATCCTTACAACTACGGAGTCAAGTTTAGTGTTGCATAAAGCGGGACAGAATAAAGATCATTAACTTTTGTTTTTGCTTGTACCTACCGACGCCAACGTCTCAATTAAAAGACATCTTGATGTGTTACGAAACAAGTAGGTACATTCTCTCAATTTGCACGCATCGCGACAAATTGTGAAGGGATTGACCAAAATATTTTCATTATGAATTGTGAAATTAAAGATCGTTTCACTTATTATCAGGATCCGTTCTCATTTCCTGTGGCCAACTTGAGATGCTACTGATGAGATAGCCTTTATAAAAATTTATAATGTACGAGCTGCTTAAAATATTTATTGCTATCATTCTTGCAGCGATCAGTGATGATTAAATTAATTGCATTTATATTAGGTATACAATCGATTTTAAACTTATGAGCAGCAGACTGGGTATTTTTCTTTATTCTAACAACAAAACTAGTCGTACATTCAATATTATAGTTAAAAATTATGTAGGTGTATGTAGCCGCTCACTAACAAGAATGTAACTATAGTGTACTGTGTAATTTTACGAGACTTAATTTTACGACGTCGGTGACACACGCAAGAGCTTGGTCAGTAGCTTCTCGCGCGTCACCGATATCGAATGTCTCTATGTCATCAACAGAGGGAATTTTATGTTATTCAGGAATTAAATATAGACATTTTTAATTTAATAACCAGCACTTATTTTTAAGTAAATAGCATTCTAACAAAATAAATGTTCAAAAATTGAAGGATATATTTTCGTTTTTACTATTATATTTTGAGGGTACTTTACAAAAAAAGAGCGTGTGCGCCGAGCCTACGCGTCAGGAGTCAAACTTCCTTGGCAGGATTCAAAAATACCTTCGCCAATATTCAATTATATTATATTCATTCATATTAATTATATTAAATTATTTTCATAAAACTAAAAGAAGAAGACGAAATTAATTGAACTTTTGCACTTAGTAACACCTATTATAGCTAGACAGGCTAGGCTTGCGGCTCGCGGCGGTGACAGACGTGCGAGCGAAGGCGGGCTACGAGTAAAATTTCAAACATGTTGGATCGTCAACGAACTTACTCGACGGTTTTTAAGTACGCGTACTTGGGGTGACACACGAGCGAAAAAGGTCGTCGAGCCACAAGTTCGCGTACTTACTCGTACGTCTGTCACCCCTATTACGCAATAATATCATAGAGTTATTTGTAGAGCCAAATGTTTTCCTATTGTAGAAATGATATCATTATAAGGTCAATTATTTTCACATTTACTACTTCGCGTAATTGGTAAGATAATTTAGTTTATTATTCGTGGTAGAAGCAAGAAAGTGAAAAGCAACAAATCTAACATTGCAAACAAATAGGTGAATAGAAATAAAAATGCAATGAGAAGCTATAGGTACATTAAATTGTAATTTCAGCAATGTTCATTTTCCATTTTAAAATAGCTATAATATCTAATGTAATTATCGTATTGGCTATAGGGGGTTAAAAAAGGTCAAAGAGCTAACGATAAAAAAGTAACAACATTCGATGTTATCATCCATTCAATCTCGTTATCGCGTCATAGTTATTTGATTTAATCGAGCAAGAAATTGCTTGTCAGATATCGATTAGCACGAACCTAGCAGCATGCGAAATTCTGATGGAATATTTAGACGCGGCTTATTTCGTCGAACAGAATCAATGTTAGATCGTTAGTAAATGAATAACCTTCTAGTTCCGGGTTAGCCGTACTGTTATATTCAACTCGTGGTAAGTTTAAGTAGGTACTTGCGTCGCGTGTAGCAAGTTGCAAAACAAATTTGTAGCAGAATTTATAGTCATGAAAGACTTTAAATAACGTGAAAGAATTGGGTAGCAAATATAAAACGTTAAAAATAGAGCATAGCTTCCAGCTATACTTTTAATTACTTTAACGAGGTCTTCAACCAAGTACCGTATCGTACTCACACACTAAAGGAAATAAAATACAAAATATTATCATTAAAAGCTAACATAAGATGTCCAACAAAGAAACAACATAACCAACGAATACCACAGACATCGTAAAATATTGCGGTAGATATAAATAAATACCGGCTGTCTCCATCTTATGGATTTATCTTGCAAAATGTATCTCCTATCTGTTTCTTTTTACTTTCACCGCTACAAATCGGAATTTAAATCAAATGTACGATGAGAAGTGTCGGCGTTTGTCACATACGAGGATGCTGCATTTTATACAATCTTCAATACTCGATGGATGACCCAATTGGTATTGGATTAAGAGATCATGGCATCATGTAAATAAATTGCTTTCTGTTAAGGATTAACGTCAAAAAACCTTATTATTGAGTTCATATTAAAATAAAACATATTCCTGGAAAATACAGAAGGTAGGTATAAACTATAGCCCGTGTATTTTTGGATAAGCACTGAATTTTTAAATGTTGTTACTAGGTCTACTTGTGTTAATTGACGCTTTAGTAATTTATAAAATTATAAACCGGTTTAAGCACATCTTTACTGTGTAGGTGTGTAGGTACCTAGGTCCACCTAATAATGTCGTCTTGTTTGTGTTGGTTTTGAAGAGACAAAAGAATAATTTTACCATCTGTTATTAAATAGTTGATGTCATGCATGCTTGAAAGTTATTAGTTTATAGTTTATACATATATATATATTTTCCTTTTCTCAAAGTCATGTTTGAGAATCTTCCTGCGGTTAACTCAGCGGAGCTAAGCCGTCGCCTAAGGTACACTATATTTGCCAAGTGGAAAGCAAACAACGCTTCTCATTAAAACGTTTGTACCTATTGTATTGTTGTTTGTTTCACCTTTGTTTTAGTTTCAGAATTCTGAAGAAAATTCAGAGTATATTTTGAAAAATAATGATTTAATCCTCTCGGTGTAGAGATAGTTATGTTATAGACATAACTGAGTATAAATTATCAAAAATTGTTTTTATTTTTATTTATATTAGATAACAATTGTACCTAAAACTAATATTTAATGTACATTATAATTTAGTAGGTTTTTATCAATTTAATTATAATTTTTAACTTTTAATATTTTAACATCTTTTATTCATTTCCATTTCATTAATATCTATATTCGTATGTTAAGTTATATTAATATATCTAGAAGATGAGTATAATAAAGAAAGTGAGCTGTACCAATCAATCCCTAAAATAACATATAGCCAATGATCGACAACATTGATTTAGGAAAAATAAATAACACTAGAATCCGAATTGGGGCGCTCTGGTTTGGTAAATTGGCGAACTGATGTGTCCGGAGGGGAGAACGTAAATACTTGGAATAACTAAAACAAGTTCATTAAACTGCGGTTACTATATTCCTGTACAGCCCTTGAGCAAATTCCTTTGTGGCGCACCACGTAACTTGCAGAATATTATGCTTAAATTCATGACTCAGAAAATCTGTTTGAAGTCCCAAAGCCTACGTTATAATGTCAAATGATAACATTTAAATCATATCTGAGTGTTTACATTTTGTCTGTATAGTAACGAAACTGAATATTTAAAGATATTATACTTATATTACGTCATTCACTTTTTAGGGTTCCGTAGCCAAAATGGCAAAAACGGAACCCTTATAGTTTCGTCATGTCCGTCTGTCCGTCTGTCCGTCTGTCCGTCTGTCACAGCCGATTTACTCGGAAACTATAAGTACTACAGTGATGAAATTTGATGGGAATATGTGTTGTATGAACCGCTACAAAAATATGACACTAAATAGTAAAAAAAAGAATTGGGGGTGGGGCCCCCCATACATGTAACTGAGGGATGAAATTTTTTTTTTCGATGTACATACCCGTGTGGGGTATCAATGGAAAGGTCTTTTAAAATGATATAAAGTTTTCTAAAAAACATTTTTCTTAAAGTGAACGGTTTTTGAGATATCAGCTCTCAAAGTCGTAAAAAGTATGTCCCCCCCCCTCTATTTTTATAACTACGGGGTATAAAATTCTAAAAAAAATAGAGGTGATGCATGCTAATTAACTCTTTCAACGATTTTTGGTTTGATCAAAGTATCTCTTATAGTTTTTGAGATAGGTTGATTTAACTGTAATTTATTATATTTGCTGCTACGGAACCCTTTGTGCGCGAGCCCGACTCGCACTTGGCCGGTTTTTTTTTACGATTATTGTGAGCGACTTTTTAACATAGGTATTCAATTTTATTCCATGTTCAGTAAGTCATAAACTATCTCACAATATCACTTTACATGTTTTATGTAAAGTGATACTGAAAGCAATATATTTAATGAAATTGTCGTTCGTGTGCAAAATGTAGATTTACATTGATATATTTTTACTGCATACTTATTATTTCTACTTCATAAAAAAATGAAAATAATTGGCGTTTTCAATATGGGACCTAGTTAACTATATAAATTAGATAACTTGTAAACTTTTTTTACCAATATGTTCAACGTACATCGACCGGACATGTACACGAAACAATTCGCTGCGCAACATGTACTCGTTCAATACTCATCTATAAGTACGTAGTCTCAATACAATAAAACGTCGCTGCTTTATTCCCAGTTTTCAATAGGAACGGACCTACACCTACGATTGTATTGTACAATAACGCTGTTATTGTCCACGCTTAATCCTGATTTATAGCTACACGAATGCTAGTTAGTATTTAGTCATTTCGAAAGCTGCAATTATTTATTCAAATCGCAAGCTCAACCGATCATTAGTAAAGCGGTAAATAAAATTACCATTCATTCATTTAATATCGTCCCTGTCGCGTTTGGATCTTCAAGTGACACAATAAGATGTTTTCATAATAATTGAAAATATTAAAAACTCTACATTTATAAATTTAATTATAATATATTGGCAACATGCTATCGATAAAATCCGCATAATATAAGAAGTGACAAAAAAAGGTAAGTTTTTATTAAGTGTCGTATGAGAGATTTTCTGATTTATATCCATGGGCTAGGATCCCGCGTACCGTCATATAAGAATAACCGCTTGCACCGGTGCCAGTGTCATATGACCCGCGTATTTCAAAGTCGAGTCGTGCTGTTGTGATTTTATTTGTGGGCAAAGTAAATTCCTTCGCCTATTGTGGTGTATTGAACTAACTGCCAATGCATAGTTTAATCATGTTAGAAACGTACATACGAGATTTTCTCAGGAATGTCATTAATAATAACCATTATTATGCGATTGAAATATTTTGTTTTATCATCATTTATTAATTTAGAAGTATGCACACAGTATGTTTCAAATTCGTATACAATAACTTTTTATGTCATACTCAAATAGCAGTAGGTAGATGTTATTTTTAAGAAATATGAGACAAAAATAAAACATTCAATGGGTTTGATCTCGACGATATCAAATACTAAAATCTTCATGTCAAGTCATAAAAGGTAGTTAATAAAAAACTGGTTTTATTACACCATCTTTAATTTTTGTTTTTCAATAATGATTTATATATATTTACCAAATGACCACAATGTAATAAAATAAGTGCATTATTGGTTCAGATAATAATAAGAATATGAGGATAATCCCAGAGAGTTATGAAAGAATTCACATAGAGCTAGTTATAACTTTTAATGTAGTAATAATGTGGGAGAGATAACAAGAATGGTTGAAACGGTTCATTTTACTTTTTTATTACTTTGGTTGGATAAAAACTTCATGCTAATGTGTAGCTACTAGCTGCCCGGTCGAGGGGATGACACTTATATAGATAACAAAGCAATTAAGTCTATAGTTTTGAAATTCGTTTCTTTTCTTATAGCGTAATATCTTCACACAATTTTAAGACACATAATGAATACATAATTAATACTATTTCAAAAACTACCGAAGTATTTTATAATTTCATGAGTCCCGTAAAATATACATACCCTTAAGTTTGAACTTCCTGAAGAACTTGTCATGGTGCTGCTATTACTAAACCGCTTATTAGTATTCATTATAAGGTTACGTAAGCTTTAACTCCGTCCTTATTAAATGTTTTTAAGGAACCTCCTTGGCGACACCAAAACTTTTACAATATCTCTCATAACATCATAAACTTTATTTTATTTTCTCACATCAAAACAATAATTTATTTTACTTAACACAACAAAATAATAAACACTACAGTTCACAATTTGCTCACTGTTTAAAAAACCTTTTTATGTTTTGTTTTAATAGTTCCGGCTTTATTTAAATATTTTAGAGCTAGGTACACCTGCGTTATGAAATGGCATACGTGACTCAGGAAGGCGGCTAACGATAAAACACAACACAACACTCTTATCGCTTAAAATCGTCATTGCCAATACGTATCAGGGTATATTTATTAGGTATTAGGACTACGATAAGATCGGCATAGCCTTGAAAGCAAACTTGTATTATTTTGCATAATATATTTATGTAGCGTGGCAGTTGGTTTAGTAGCGGAAGTAGTCATAGAGCGCTTAGCTTAAGAACTATCCTTGGCATAATAAAAGCAATTTAATAACTTATAAGGTTTTTTGTTAAATAGATTCTTATCCGAATTATTAAAAACACGCTCCTTGAAAATAAACTTTCTAGCGGTTATTTTTCTACAAAAACTAGCAATAAACTTTTTTACTAGATATCTAACATTAAAAGTTCGTTGACATTTTCTATACCGACGATTTTAACGCACGCCTAACAAAAATGATAATTTTAAGGAATTATTTTAAGAGCAAATGTTGCAACAATTTCAAAATATGTGCTACGAGTGTAATAAATATTTGTATACATATACAAGTGTTTTAGTAATCACAAAGCGCACTGTTTAGAATTTAGATACAAACTATATAATTGCCATATAAAGTGTCCAATTGAAACTGTCCGGAATTCAGCTATTGCTTAGACTGCTAGAGCAACGGCCCACAGTTAGAATTATTTATAGAGCAAATGCAAAACGTCTATAAGGGGCTTTCAGTCGAAAGCACGCGAAGATGCGATTTCGCGTGCGCGTTTGCGAGACGGCGCGCGCGGCGGCACTGTCAGAGTCGCCGGCTTCGCAAGATCGAGACGCTGTCGAGCGCCGGCTGGCCCCTAGCCTCCAGTTGGACCGCGTCCACTCCGCAGAACGTTGCACCTGACTCCGCGGAACCTAACTATCACCGATACAATCCATATCGTACAAGCATTTGCGTGCCTGCACGCCTTTGCTCTTACCCTACTTTATCGGTCGTCTTGCATGCAAAATTGTACTACATTAACAGCGAAACGACAGAACTGGATCCACGGCACTTAAACGTATTTTCATGAAACTTTTTTAATTGTACGATAAGTGTCAATGTGTATTTAAATACTTGGTATACGATATTTGCATAATTGCTTGTGCGTGCTAAAGTAATGATTAAGAAATAAGTAAGTTAAAATAACGACTCTGAATGATGACTTCATACTAAGTATATTGTTTAATTTAATGTTTTTTTTTATTAATCAGAGATCTAAATACTGAATCAATTAATACGTCTTATTCCTATGTTTTTATTTCTTCTTCGCATCTGGCTGACTAAAATATTAATGATGTCATCAAATTTTAGTAATGAGATTGATAACATCGTTATGAACTCTACATTAATTTTATAAGAACACAAAATACCGGTAATGCAACAATGTTCAATTAATAACCCGGTGTCATCGTATATTCATCATTTTACTTCCGAGAATAACATTCGGGTGCCTTTCTTGGTAATCAGGCGTTCCATTTGCTTGTCACTCCCGCGGCCATCCTGACTTGGCCCTCCCACGGCTTCCACCCGCAATTGCAAATTACTTTTATACGAAATTTTTCTCTTGAAATTTTCATAAGCAAGTCATTTAAATATTATGTACGCATTTATGTGTGAAATATACATTTATTTCAATATATAGCTAAATTATGATGTTCACTAGGTAGGTAAAGCAAATTTAAAATGATAGAGTTTATTAAAATTTTATCACCAACGTCGTGTTTAGTACTTTAGTAGCGCTCTATGAATCCCCTTAATAACAATAATCTACATTCTTTCTATCCCACAACACTTAAACTTGATGACTAATACGTGAACACAACAAACATTAAATTTATCCAATCACATGTCGTACTCCTACATTTATACACTTTAATTTACGACCATTTTACGGTTTGATTTACATGTAAAAGTATGTAACGGTTATTTAAGTGATTTTCGTGCTTACGGTCACATAGGTCATTTATAAATATTATTAGTAGTATATAATAAAAAATCATAAATGAATAAAATATTTATATGTTTATCAATTTTTCCGACAAATAGATTTTTTTAATATTCCTATTGCTTATTGGTAGGAAAATTATTTAATAGTATTACTCTCTCCAATACGCATATAAATATATTGCAGTTCATGTTGAATTTATTAATATTCTACTCACATGAATTCATAGATCCAACTATCAGTGGTGATTAAATAAATATATGTAAAATGTGGTTTTAAATAAAAATTGGAAATGTTGATGGCTTATATAGGCTTATAATATATTTTCATCATTTATTGTCTATTGTCAATTTTTGTGTTATATTTTTATATTTCGAAATTCAAATCAGAAAGAAAAAGGGAATACATATATACTACACATAAACAAATATTAATTAAAATGTGCATCAAGACAAGATTTATTTCGTGACATTTATATAAAATTACGTGAATCTGTCAAGAACAGATAAATCTTCGATAACAAGACACAATTTGTTATAAAATATTCGAACACAATGTAGGTTTTGTTAAATAAAGTGTCCAATTTCGACTAGTTGGTAAACAATGAAATCGTGACCGGAGGCGGTACAGATTGCCATCAATACTTACTGTACTAACAGTATACACAATTGTATATTAAATTATTTTAATAATATATTTATTAAGTTTGGAATATACACAAAGTATTTTTAACCTCAATGTTGTAACTTTTAAATAGGAACTAAATACTTAGGTATATTATGAGCAGAATGGATAATATGCTTTAGGCTCTCCCCATCAATCGCTTACTTTTTATAATATGTACTTAGATTCATTTAAGATTATTTGCCGTATCATCCATGATTTCAATTTAATGATAATAAATTGATAAATGAAATGCCTATAGGCGTTGTTGTAATTCAAAATACATATTATGAATTATAATCTGGAATAATAGTAAAACAAAATATTCTAACGCGACTTTCTGATGATGATCTTAAAGCTATTCACAAGTTCCTCTTTGCTAAAAGAATTCAATTATAAAAGTTGCTAAATACATAGCTTTAAAAGCTTCGATTTTGTAGAGATTTCTCAGCGCGCCATCTATGAAATATTAATGTAAAGCGCTAAAGTGGCATCTGGAACATTGCGCAAACGACGACTTTAATAACAATAAAGTATGAAGCGAATTAGCACCAGATGGCGCTAACTGATTCTTTTTAATAGAGTTATAGAGCTGGTAGAGCCAAAGATTCGAAATCGTTATATACGTAGTAAAAAAGTTTAAACTTTGGATACGTACCTTACTCTCGCATGTTGTATGACAAACATATTTGCAAACTGAAACAATAAAATTAGGGCTAATTAGAGAACTGAATGAAGAGTGCAACATAATTACATAATTATTTTATGATTTATAATATTCCAAATATAAAATAATAATATTAAAAACTGTCATTTATCCTTAGCAAGAAGAACTTTCCCGTAATTTCTCCCCTCAAAATTATATGTAATAAATATTGTAGAGCTTTGAAATGAATTATAATAAAATAATTACTTCTACAATTTATAAATGTCTCACCTCTGCAACATGATCCGTTGTGTACTGGCTGATGACACCAATGACAGGGCCTGGGCTTTTTAAACGTCTTACTTCGAAACGCGTGAGTTTGAGCCACTCCTTCCTTCTGTAAAACAAAAGCCTTGCGTTAATTGAAGCAAAAATTAATGTTATGAGAGAAAATGAAAGTTTAGTTATGAATTAACTAAAAGTCTTATCATAACTAAACTAACCAAATAGAAGCACTGCGCATAAAGACGCATACTTGTTTAGATTAACACAAAGTGGTATGGCACGCGTTTGGCATTAGCCGGCACACCGTCCGGCTCTTACCTGCTCCGAGCTGTCCCTTCGCTGGACCCATAATGGACGCACAATGGACGTAGCAGTGGGAGGCGGTCACGCGAGCCCATTCATGCTATGCGTACGCATTCTTTTCGACTTCTTTCAAATTACCGTATAAACTGTTATATGTGTTTTCTAGTTTCTTGTCATTCTATCGTTAGTTGTCTACACATATCGTTAATTTTAAATTTAAATTAACGGATTTTTAAACATTGTTTAAAAAAATATAATTCATAGGCATTTCAATTCTACAAAATTATTATTGATGAATTTGTAAGAATTAAGAAATAGGCATGACGACAGTATCCATAAATGATCGTATTAGTGTTTTTAAGGGAAAATGTATAATAAATAAATTAAATATAGCGACTTAGAAATCTTAAAAACATGAAGATTAATGAGATTATCAATAAAATAAAACATTGAAATTCTGAAGTTCGCCATTTTGACTAAAACACGCGTGACGTCACGCATAAGTAAACAACTCACGTCAGATGTATTTTGTTGTTATGAATATGTTGAGAATACGCATTTTTATTTATTTTCTTTTGTTTCACGTATGCTTTATCGACTCAGAACAGAAATATAATTGCGAATTCACGAATACATGGTTCGGGATTCTCCGCGCCAACTTTATACAATAATTTATTATTATTTTTTCGCTTGAAATAATTACTAACACATTTTTGAGCATTATTTTTATGTGGATTCACACTGCAATACTGCACACCACTTATAAACTTTGTAATTCGTTTCTATAACACATATTAAATAAAGACTTTTTTAATTTTCTTCGCAATGCGTACAAATAATTACGTATTTACCAAAGTTTGACGTCACGCCTACGCCATGACACCTGCGAGCTGTTTTGGCACAGATATTAAATATTTTTTGAAAAATGGCTTTAATCTTCGTTAAATTTAAGTATATTACCGAAATATAGGGTTTTTCTTGTATAGTAAACGTATACACACATTATGGAAGAGAATTTCAAAATCTTTCGTCATGCCTATTGTAGTGCTAAGTGCTAGTCATTGTGTTAAGACTAATTTAATTGACAGAACAATGACTTGTAAAGTTAAATGATATCTTTCAAAACGTCTGTTTATAACCTAATCAATTAAGTTAATTTGTATTCAATAGTACTACTTTTAGTTCCCGATCTTATCTCTGCGGATTGTGTTAGCTAGCGCTGGTTAATAAATTGTATCTGACATGTTGGATTTATCGTCCACCACTATTAAATGCTAACCTTTGTACACAACATATAGAGTTCTTCGTAATTCTTATTATACTTTCAAAGTTTCGTTTCACTTCTCGAAATAAGTGGAGGTAAAAGGGTGGGCATACCACGTTTGAGTATTCACAGTACTCTTTTATGTCCAATTATAGTTCACTGACGTCATGATTTGGTACAGGCGCCGCGGCCGGCGCGAAGATAATGGCGCCATTTGCAGAGCAGTTGATATGGTTTCTGGCTTTGAATTTAAGTATTAAATGCGCCATATGCGCGAGAAACGCTTCAGCCTAAAGCTGTTCCAGTAACAATGTTTCCATACCGTATCGTGTAAAAAAATACGAATGCTAAGGCATGCAATACATCGGATGTAGTTTAAGCACGTGTGTTGTAAATTTTGCACCTGCCGGCGCTTACATTTCAGAAGGCCTGTTGGCACCCGTCCTAAAGGAACATCAACAAAAAAGATGCATCTTCCACGGCAGCAACCGAACACAATGACATAATAAAGTCATCACACGCGGCCCATTAGCCGAATCAAATTTCATTGAACAGCTGGCCCCTTCGAATTGAACAATAAACCAAATGTTTCCAACTTTTATACTCGATAAGTAATTAATTTACTTTGATATAACTAACACTACCGTAACATAATATCTGTTCTATTAACTATTCTGTGATAATATTAAAGTCTAAATGTATTGTTAATTTACAATTTACAATTTTAAGTACTTATTCTTAACACTGAATACCTAGTACATAACTACCTATTAACAATTTAGTATAGTAGAAGTAAACAAAAACGAAACCCCATATGCTCAAACAAAACTAATATTTATTAAAAAAAAAGGAGGTGCCGGATTTATCAGGTATTTTAAAACGTCTTTCTTTTGTCAATTTAAATAAGATTTATATATCCGCGGTGATATATTCCGTGCCAGTAATAACAAGCATCAGTATTCCTATAAAAACAACGATCAGAGGTATTGCCGGAACTTTTATACTATATAAGATATTCTGTCATTAGGTACTTAATTGGGCTATGTTTACTAGTAATTACACAATAATTATTAATAAAACGGAAAACAGATACCTACTTACGTAAAATATTGTAATAAAACCGTACAGGGTACGACGCTTCATTATGCCTCTGAAAATAGCGTGTCTCTATAGTATAAACTTTATAATGAAAACGAAAAGAAGTTTTATCGTAAGCACTAACTATAACATAAATAAAAACGGGAAGCGACACACACTGATATAACCCTCATGTTGTGTCAGACAAGAACTACATACTTATTATTATTTTCTTTGTTTTTAAATAAAATGTCGGAACAATACAATTAAAAGCTATCAGAATAACACAATTTATCGCTATCACATTAAAGAGAAAGACATAAAAAATTTCTTGCATAATTATTCACTTCCGATGGCAGCTAATTTTGAGTTAATTAATGCATTACACCCGATAAGCTATGACACTGTTTCTCTACATCACTGAACTAATTTCGTGTTATCATACGAGTAGTAAGTTGCTTTCGTAAGCTTCGTTGTGCGTGTGGTAATCATTTAATAACTTTCCAAGCTACGTGACAATACAATTTTAAGAAATTTTGGAAATGTCATTCATTCATACGCGGCTTCTTTGTATATAAACGGCGGAACGTGAGCGGAATTTTATGGAAGGGCCTTAGAAGTTAGATGCGTGTCAAATAAAAATTGTATCACGTATCGATACTCGTGCGAACACGGTGCATCAACAAACAAACTTTTACATTGTAATCAAGGATGTTTCTCAGTAATGAGTAACATAATATCCATTTTATGTAATTTTATATATATATATATATATATATACAGTTACGTGACAGTAATGAATACAAATGTTATAAGGTCTTGACTTCTAAAAATCTTCAGGTTTATATCAATTAAAATGGCTATGCATTTGTGTCAATACGAAGTTAAATGAATTAAAATTGTATCGGCATTAGGTCATTTTACACATATTTTTCAATCAGAATTCAGAACCTAATTATTATGCATACTGTTCAAAGTTAGACGACACTGTGTCTCGTTACTTAATATGAACTTAAAGGTAATCAAAATAATATAAAATGAAAAGCACGAAATGATTTGCAAACCAACAACTTAACGTTGATTGGTCGGCTATTCATAGATTATGATAATAATGCAATAAATTATGACAAAGTTTCACTTCGTAGAAAATTATGGGTGTCGTAGATCTAAGAAATAAAGTGCGCGTACATTTCAGGACACTAAGTAGACAAAAGGTGATTAATATTCTAGAAGGAATCTTAATTAATACTTTCAATTAGAAGGGTTTCCTTTAGCGATTTGTTATATGCTAATTGGATAAAGTTATACATATATGATTATTGCATAAAGGTAGACAGTAGATTCCTAAATATCAGTGCCTCAATCCTCTGATTTTCTGTGTCTAGTTAAAGATACGATTCGATTTATGAGCTAGTTAACATAATAATAATTCTTAGGTAGGCAGTTCATAATATAGATATATGAACATGTTTATTATTACATCTTTGGAAATCACTGCAAATTTTCTTATCAACCGATATAAATTGCGTTAACTAATTTCGTAATCGACCGACGTAGCAGAGTGGCGCAGTGGAAGCGTGCTGGGCCCATAACCCAGAGGTCCGTGGATCGAAACCACGCTCTGCTAAAACTTTTTTTACATTTTTAAGTAATAAGGATTTTTATGTTTATTACTTGCTTCTTAATTTATAACCCTAGCGTATTATTAACTGCAGACTTTATATACATATAATCGGGGCAGGTATGGTATTGATTTAATAGTCTTACCCTAGGTAAGCAATGATGATGAGCGGCACTCCCTGCTTTATACGAGGGGCGACCCATCCTTGGGGAAGACGAAGATTGCGTGCAGGAAATGTATAAAACAATATTACATACTTTATTTTGTGATATAGGGTCCTACAGGCTACAATACTTGTACAATATAGGTAGTGATAGTCAATAATATTAATATATTATTTTAATAGGATATCTATGATATAATAGGTAGGTACCAGTTTTAGTCAACTACTGGTTATACATAGTTATTAAAACCTTTTTTGTGAATTTGTATCATTAGTAAAATTATTATTCTTGAGGAAAATCATTCATCAAGCATAATATTTAATTTTGGAATTTCTCTACATTTATTTCCTCATTTGTTTTGTAAACAGACGTAACAAAGATGCAACGTAGAAAATAGATAATAAATTAAACCAATAGTCATTAACTTTTATAAAGCTTTGCATGTCTAAAAGCCGGAAAGTTGTATAACATTATATTGATCAACTCGCATGTCCAGTGTCCCCAGTCCCCGCCGAACTACGGCCCCTCGCGTCCCATATAAAATACAAATTAACAACTGTTTGCTCGCTGCATATTTCCACAGAACAATTTATTTCTTCGTATTTTATATATTGAAATAGAAATGTGATTTTTACTATGAAAAAATTATTTGTGAATTCTAATAAAGCGTTGGATGTAATTAGATTTTTTATTTGCTCATAGAGCTCATTTGTATTTTAATTAAGCGAAATACAAGTGTCTTTTATGCGAAGACCTAAAAGAATAGTGTACATTGAAATAATTATTATAACACGAAATTCCAAAGGTAATGAACCTACTATTCCTACAGTATAAAATATTCCAAGTATCTAATTATAGGCGTTTAAAAACATGTTTGAATATTCATGTTTTATTATCGTGATAACATTGGAATAACTAACTCGCTTACAGTTGTCACGACTATTGTATTGGTGTCAATAGATTTATTAGTTTAGTCCAAACAGGGGAATGGGGAAAGTTATAACCTAACTGCTTTCATCCTTTATACGTGCGCAGTTAACCAAGATATCCATAATTAGGAGTACAAAACTATTTTAATGTAAATAATGTAATGCAAACCTTACCAGTAGAACCGTTAGTAATTTTGCATACGGATTTAACTATGCCGTACTCGATAGAACAAAATAATTCGATACTGAGGATTCCAAGACGCACAGACTGGTGTCTTTACAATTTATGCCATATGTATGAACACGTGTTCTTTCAATTATGCCAGAGAAACGCCGCGCTGTACATAAGTATTTTTAGCATAACATATTTATAATCAGAATTCTTTGGTCATAACGCAACTTGGTTATGATTTAAAATGTTTATGGCGATTAAAGACCACACATGTGGTGTTTCGTTTCGTAATCGTAAAATTGTTTGAAAATACCTACCCACCGAAACAATACCGTTACAAAGAATTATTTCAGTTGTATACATTTCATCTCACATGTGGCTTTAAATATATGTTACTACATATTATAAACGAGCCCGGCCTATTCGAGTAAAGTTTTAATCAAAATTCAATTAATCTTCGTTAAGAGTTGCATTTCATGGAGTACCTATTTCAATTAAATTAAATCTTGACTTATACGGGCCGATTGTAAGACGCAAACCGCAGCTTAATCACGCAGACGGACGTTTGAATTGTAAGGAATGTATAGATCAATGCCATATAGTATATACATAATATAAAACATGAAAAATGTGGGATTTTGTGAACAAAAAAGCAGCATTTGTTTGTTCTTGAAATGGGAGCAAAATCGTTGTATGTACAAGGCTGGTTCGCGGCTTTGTTTGTATAATGTTGAAACTTCAATGACGTCATGCTTACACACGCGTATAACATGGCAGATACTTACGCAACTTGATAGAGAAGCCTACATTAAAACATAATTTACGGATTCAATGCTCGTCAACTGCCCTACTAGATGTTTTGCATATAAACGCAGCGCAATGCATTTAAATGCATTATATTCATTTATGGTATTTTCTAGAAAGACGATACTACTCGAAAGTGTTTATTTTCAGATACATAACTATTTTCTCAATTATAGCATTGAATAAGATAACTAGATAATAATTTGAATGATAATATTCTTAAACTTATCTTATTTTTAGTGTTATAAGTAAGTAGAATGTTGCCTTTCTACTAAACACTTTTTAAAGCTCGTATGATTTTAAATTCCATACATCAAAGTGAGTGTACAAAGTCTAACCGCGAGCTTAAATGGCCAACACATCATGTTCATTTATGCACCGCATTGACAACTTGATGGCTTTGCGTGTCATCGATTGGAGTGAATGAAGAGTGGTGGTGAGAGAATGGTCGGTCGTGGGTCGAGTCCGCGTCACGGTTGTCAGACCGACGATGCTCTAATTAATCAGCGGTTTCCCCATTTCACCGTTATAAAGCACGAGCTTAATAGACGTTTTGAAATACTTTAAAGATTTTTAATTGAACGTTGAATGTGTAACACGTTTTACTTTATTTGCATGAGCCAAAGATTTCAATTTTCAATACAGCAGTTGACTACCCTAGCGAGACAATTTTACAGCTTCTATTTTAATTAAAAATGTTCACTTTTAAATTTTAATTAAAAAGGTCGCCCTGCTTTTTCTTTCAAGAAATACATATAATTTAAATATCTATTAATTCGTTAATAAAAATAAGTCTTATAGGGCTTTTTGTGATTGAGATTTTATATATGTATTTTCATTATAGACTAGCGGTCCGCCCCGGCTTCGCCCGTGGTACATGTTTACGTTTTCTCTACATAAGAACCATCCTCGTACTTCAAGGAATATAATAAAAAAGAATTATCGAAATCGGTTCAGCCGTTCTCGAGTTATGCGCTTACCAACACATTTTGCGATTCATTTTTAAATATAAGATATAAATATCATTTATAGTTAGTAGCAATACTTTTATTTTATTAAAGTGAAACTTTTATTACATCGTCTCAAACTTTTTGGTCTGTGTAGCGCATGTCGCGTGTATCGCGGCTGCCGAGTAGGTATACCTACTCGGCAGCCGACCGTCACGCGACATGCGCTACACAAAGCAGTGTTCGGAACCGTTCGAACAGTTTCACTTTTACCGTGGTTTCATAAAACCACACAACATTTTTTTTTTATTTGTGCTTGTTAACTAAATGTAAGAAAATTTAATTGATTTATATAAATACATTCAATTATGTCTTATTTATACTGGGATAGCCATGAATATGTTATTCTCATTCATTGTTATAGAAATAGTCAATAGTAAGCCGAAGATTAAGTGAGACCTCCCACGAGGTAAATCGAAGATTGACGCCAGAATATCATCCGTGATTTATAGGAAGCCAGTAATATTGTAAAGCCAATCTGATTATATTTTTTTTTATTTTACCTACTTTGGATTTCGTGATAAGGATGAAATTAAAAGCAAGTGCTTTGATTCAATTTCTTTAAATTTATCACTGTAGGAAACTGCCTTCAAAGTTCAATGGGTTTTCACATAGGTTTTCTCTTTTCAATTATACCATACGTTTTGCTCGTAGGTCCATTATACCTATATATAGTGCTTTCGGTAAATAATGCAGCCCTCAAAATCTAAATGCATTCACACTAAAAAATGTTCGCATTAAAACACAATATCATACAAATTGTAATAATTCATTCGCATTTTGACTTGCAACAGTAAACTTTTAATTTGTGTTACCTCTTGACATAAGCATACGGGTTAAATTGTTTGCTAGAAAAATAGTCAAGGGGTATTTTGCGGTGGCATTGTGTCGAACTAAAGTCTCATAAATCATGTTGCAGCACTCGAACTTATGAACGGTGTACACCAGGTGGTCGGTTCTATTTAAGCATCACTGTTTATGTTCCAATAAAGGAGTACATTTTATTTTATGACTTTCATTGGAACAGATTTCGATTCATGGTACGCAGCGTTTAAATTTCAATAAGGCACTACTTGCTATGTATAGCTGGTTTTTATGTTCTATAATCTATGGTGTGATATCACGAAGAGCCGAAATGTTCAACAAATTGTTGTAATAAGAAGCAATATGAGTGTAGTCTCATTCAGAAAAGGCTAACAGCGGTGGGGGGACAGCTGGCTGGCATGTTTCGCGAAGCGTGATATTTTTTGCACGGACCTAATGTATTGTGGTCACAGTTTAAATTTCAGTAATGAAACTTTACCTTGGAAATTTAAAACTTCGGGTGGATGTCCTTACAATTAACAAATACTGACATACCTTTCAAATGTTCTTTGATGTTTTGTTTTATTGTTTTGGTACGTGTAAAATATATTTTGCCTTATATTTAGCCTTATTTGAAAGATTGGAATAAAATTTAAAATTTGTACACGTGATTATATATGGTCAATCATTACAGGGTAATTGAAAGCAAGTACAGATAGCGCCACAGACATATATTAAGGATAGCGCATTATATCGCGATCGTAATGAAAGCGAACGCCGCGCCGCTCCTGTTGCGCTCATTAGAGGCATAGCTAACTACCTGTGTTGCCCCTCTGCGCTTCCGGTCAACGCTCAACACACTCTTTAGGCAGTTCCTGCTTTGTGCAACTTCCGCTTTTTATCATGATTTCACATATAACTATCTGAATAATAAATGGCAAAAATGAACTACATAATGGTATAAAAACTGTAGATCTCTTAAAGGTACATCCGCTGAGCTCACCATGAACTTTGCAGCAGAATAATAAGCTAAAATAACTTTACTCTTAAAATATCAGTATGACTAATCTTGACTTTCAGCGTCTGCGCAGAGGACTTAAAATCACTTTAAACCATAAGGAACACAGATTGACAAAGGGGTTTGTCACTCATCAGAATGTTTATTAATCTCATTCCCAGCGCACTGAGCAGGCACAAGAGCCGCTCCCGCAGGAATCTGCCGTAAATCATCGCATATATCCGTCTAAAAGGTCGCACCGCGGTTCAACTAATAACCCAACCACTTCTTGCTGTATATTCCCTTACAAATGAGCATGCTCGTACTCACAATTGATAATAAATTCTTTATAGTGAACATGGCAGATATTAATACAGTAGAACTCCAATTATCCCAATTAATGGGGACCGGGACCCATTCGGATAATCAAATATTCGGATAATCGGATTTAAAAAAATATTGCCATTGGAGAGAATAAAAGCTACGTTTTGATATTGCACTATTTTTTTATTGAATTAAATGAAAGAAACATGAAATTTTCACATGTTTTAAATATTTTTGCAATCATTTTTCTTATTTCCTCTAGTGACAACCTCATACTGTCCATCCTCTCCATATTCTTGTTAGGGGAAGAATAATAGTGCACTTATTAGTAATAATAGTGCGATTCGGATAGTCGGAGTTCGGATAATTGGAGTTCTACTGTACTATATAATTATTCATTTTAATTGCCCCGCATATATTTTTAACACCTAGATATAATCATCCAATAAAAACTTTTCCAAAAGCCGTCTCAATCGCTGCGTTATCAAAACTATGACATAATAATGTTACAGTTAGATGGAAATCGAAAAGAATGAACAGTATTGTTCGATCAAAACTAAGGGATCATTACGTAGAATCATCAAAAGTACCGCACGGTTAACCAACCTTTTGTTCGCGCTTCTCGGAGCGCATGCGCATCTCTACACATGCTCTTAATTAATTTATAAATTATGTTCTATGCCAGAATGATAGCGCACAACAACTGTGCTCTTATTATTTTTAAAGTGAGCATACTTATGATATACTTATTGGAAACGGCTTGTAGAGCTACAATGGGGAAAAATTTCCTAGCATTAGCTACCTTTATTATTATGTAAATTTTACTAATTATTATTTAACTTTTCGTCAATATCTAAAAAAATAGTTAACAAAAAGTGCAACAGTTGACAGTGAACTTAACGTTAGTGTGAAGAGGCGTCGGCGGTCAATCAGGCCGGGAGTGGGCGGTGCACTTGTTCTTGCGCAACCATTCGGTGCCCTCAGGCCTCAGGTCCCGATCACCGATGCGCTGCGCATGTGACAACGCTCCGAACTCGCCTAGCACATTAGTATTCTACCGTTAACTCCACTTACTATGGTGACCTCATGATGTTGTACATACAAAACAATAGACAAATAACAGCACATTGCACGTTTGACAAGTGAAACAAAAAGAATTCATTTTAATCAAAACAACAATTTGCTTCTTTGTTGCCAAGAGGGAAAAGGTTTAATTCTGTGGTTTAATGTGTGTCACGGAATTTTTAATTTTCCTTCGAAACGTTTAAAATAGGTATACTTGAAGAACTAAAAGTTATAATGCTAACAATAACTACATAATATTATATGCGATGCAGAAATTACGAGGTAGTTATTATTACATTTTGCGTTATAATGTAGGAATTATCAATGTATTTATCGCAACTAGGTGCATAAGTTATATAATTATCGCTATCTCCTTGACACTTGCCTGCTGTTGAAGAACATTAAAATTCTGTAGTTAAAACGTGTTAAAACTTTTTGATTTAAACGCATTTAGGTTTAGCTACCTGCTAGAAAAATTTGTTACAAAATTTCAAGGAAAATTTGTTACATACAGCAACAGCACAGCAATTAGCCTTTACTGACATATCGTAGAATTAAATTAACAACGCTTTAATGATTATAAAAATTCTTGATATTTTTTATATCATTCCTTCTGCTGTATACCTACTAATATTGCAATAATTTATAATTTTGTAGGTACTAACTTCTAATTTTTAAGAGAAAATTTTCAAATAGGTAACTAATTTATGAGAATTATCGGAAAATCGCTTCATAGATATAATTTAATCGTTATTTAATGAATTAAATTTAATATATATAGGTAGCTACTGGGTTCATTGTACTTGAATACATTTCCACTTAATAGTACCTACTAAGATAAATACCTACTTATAGTAGAACGTAGATCAAATCTTCATAATTAAGGCTGTGTATATATATTTATTCCATTCGATAATTATATCCAATAATAAAAAAAAGGTTATTATTGGATATTTATCTAAGCTATTATATGATTTCTACTCATTCGTTTTTATGAATATTTCCATAATTTATAGCAGCTATAAAATAATCAGGACTGGCATCGTGCAGTTTCCTCACGATAGCATCTAACTACCTTACAGTGATTGGCCTACGTCACCTGCACTGTCACGTAATCTCTCATAAAACACCGCTCTTCATTATTATCCCATCATGGACACCGCCATACATGTCATAACGCCCTATGTGTACTTAACATGCAACGCAAAACATGCTGCATTTTATGACACAATTACACGTATAAATATAGCAACAAATGTTCGTAAAAATAAATCTACTTAACGGTTTTCATGTAAAACTAAGATAGATTAGATAATTATTTAAATATGTAGTTAGATAGTGAAAACTGCAACTGTTTGTTTATTATCAATGGCGGTTCCTATATTTAGATCTAGCACGTTCTAATAGTATATTGAGATGATACTCTTTGAAATAAATGAAAAGTGATTAGTATACTGTGTAACGTTATAATAATAAGTACACAAATAAGACAAATCGTGATCATTATAAAAAGCCCTTAAGAATTTCTTACGCATGATGCGATGTTCACATTATTTTATTATTTAACAATGATTTCCCGCTCTACAAAATAATTTTCATTATTTCAACCTAAGATTTCAACTATATATCAGAATATCATTGAAGCATATTCCGATGAAAATTTAATGAATAGAAGGAAAACTGTCATCGGCTATTTTAACTTCGATAAGTACTTTCGTTTACGAGTTGCAGTTGGACAATTATTCCTCATTGCCTTCATTAAAACGGTTACATTCGTGGGAAATTGCAGATATCCTTTCGCGTTCTTATGAAAAGTAGTTTTCTGGATGATACCAAAGAATATATTGTGTGAGACGGCTTTTTAACAGGCATTAATTTACTTCTTATAAGTTTATACCTGTAGTTAAGATAAGTAAACTAATATTTTTTATGTTAAGATCGACATAAAATGCTCTATAATTCACCATCACAAGTAAAATATAGAATATAGGATGTCAATATTTTTATAAATATAAAAGAGCATATGATACCTGAAGAAGGAGATGCAGCGGACCACTGACTCTGCACGCGGGCGGAGGAGATTCGTATCCCCAAAAACAATTCCAAGGCATCTTTGCTCATTTTAACAGATAGATAGCTTGAACTTATCCACGCCAAATTAACTTATTAAGGCTCCATCGTTAATGTATCGAATTGGTAGCCCAATTTTGGTATGAGATACGACCAGTCTACAGCACGGGCGCCTTGTAACTGCGCTTGAGGTACCTACACGGTTAACTCGGTTCAGCTGATACCGCTTCCCTCAATTATCATAGAACAATTTTGTTGTTGTTTTTTTTTTCTTTTATTTATCTTTTCTGAATTGATGCACATTCAAATAATAGAAAGACCAAACGTGCCCATGATAATAGATACCTTTCCTCTGGTTCACGTGAGGTAAACTGTCGTAAATCTTTCTTTGTATGTTTGGTCAGACAGTAGAGTTCGTATAGAATTATTTTGAACAAAAAGTAAAGGAAGTGCCTCAACTACAGGCAACCTTTTAGGCACTTTTATTATTCAAACATATTCGTATACTTACTAGAAAACCAGGCGAACTGCGATTCATTGCTAAAATATTTTTATTTATTCATCGTATTTATTTTATTTATTTATAAATAAACTTTATTGCACACAAACAGAAAATACAAATTTTACTTAATAGGAGGACATTTGACAAAAGGCGGCTTTATTGCTAGTGCTACAAGCAATTTCTTTTAAGCAACCCATACGATAATATTTATAATTGTAAGTACCTAACTATGATTTCTTATACATACGATTTTTTTTACTAAAAGAAATAAAATTATACAGGTCGGACCATAACTCTACGGCCGCTTAGAACTAATAAAGATATATATGCCAGTCGGTTTACTTTTATCGAAGTTATCCCTTAACGACATGCCTAAATTTTTATGGATTTAACATTAACAAGCATATAACCCTCTAAATCCATTACACATTATGACCGAAACTAATAATGTTTGACTCACTTTATCTAATAACGATTGTTCTCTCAATACAAAGTATCCTGGATTATGTAGGATGCGGTGTCGGTTAGTATTGAAACAAATAAATACTGTTGATATTTATTATTATTGATTTTAACTGTGTACACTATACCTGTTTATTAGTTTTTTATTTAATAAGACGAGGTCAAATTTATTTAACCTAACAATAAAAAACGAATTACAGATAGATGCCACAGTAGATACCCTGAATACAAGAAAAGATAAAACAAACTTTTATTTTTATTTCTAAAATTTAAAATTTGAAGAGCTTTTGTTATTTAAAAATAGCAGATTTTTTTAATTAACTGAACAAAAGTTCTTGAATTGACTCTACATACTACCTAGAGTTTATTCAATTCTTCAATACAATATTTTATAAATTTACATTCACGTGAATAAATTATTTCATTGTAAGTAAAAATATGTAATAAAAATTAATATAATATGTACAATTAATAGGTAGGTAAGGCATATAATTTTATAGTAAAATACTTTTCTACATCCAACACAAAAAAACATAATACATAATTTGGTCTATATATGCCATAAATTAATATTTACAAAAGTTCATTGTGGTTTAATAGTTTTTGACTACTTTTAATACAACAAACCTGGGGCAATGATTGAGGAGGTGTACTGGTATCGTCCGAGCGCTGTTGATCCCGAGACCAGGGACAAGTCCAGGGCATCTTCCTAATTGTATTACACACAAATAACCGGGATAACTGCGCGAGAACTCAAAAAATCCCAAGAATTCATGAGAAGTTTAAAATATTTGATCCTTCGAGACGCGCGCGGCAATTCATCGAGGTAGGGGACTACAAGCAGGACAGTGGGACACGGGACGAACGCGCGTGCGAACGGAGAGGCATTTCGGTCGGGACTACGCCGCGCCGGCCCGGGCTCGCGCATCTACGCACAACCCCGTAACCAGCTGTTCATAACAATAAATAAGTGAAATGCTTTTGACTTATCACATTATATTATATTATATTTTATACACGTATAAAGCGAGAGAGATGGCAAATGTTCATCATAAATATACTTCCAATTAGCTATCTATTGTAGAGGAAATATGTAGGTGCATAAGTAATTAATATTGTTTTTTTGAAAATTCCGCTGAAAACTAGAAACTTTGATCATGTTATCAAAAGAATTTATGATACCTAACTACCTATATGAATGTGTGTAATTATTAATATAATCTACTTTTATGTACATAGCGGAACAACCATTATTGTTATTACTTATTACTCATAGTTAACTATATTTCGAATAATTGTAGTGTTTCAAAATAATATTGTGAAAAAATACAGACTATATTATTCAAATGATATTGTTTGAACAACTGTATCGTTGTTAAGCTATGCTTGCGTCATTTTAAATTAAAAGCTCTCTGTAAGTATGAAGTTGATTAGTTAATGTATTGTACAATGGCTTATGAGAATCAGAGATTGATATGAGCGGAAATTAGCTTAAGATAATGGAGTTAGCCTGTAACACACAGTGTAAGAGTCATTTATGGCATTATGCATGTATAGAGACGCAATCTAAAGCAATAGAAGTGTTAAGGTGATGAATGAATTTTTCTAACATTTACGGCCCTTTTTAAACCTTCGTAATTTTTATATTATTAAAGTTGTCGTGATGAAAATTCTTGACAAGAAAGTTCAATAGTAACACAATACGTCTACCGTTTTAGAAACATGATTCCATGATATTTTCTCGATAGAAAAAAAATACAAAGTTGTCATTATTATTTTTTTTTAATCTCTGGCATCTTCGAAATAACAAACGTAAAGTTACGACTTTTTAGATATTAACTATAAAATATACAACCTATACGTCTACCGATTTAGAATTTTGAAATATGCGATGGTTTTGAAATAAACAAGAAATACTTGAAATTAGCGCGCGACCAGCCAATATAGCGAGAGCCGCCCTGTACCTTCCTACCCCGATCGCTGCACGAGTCATTCCCGCTACGGCCGTCACACGGGGAACTTGTGTCGCTCGCGCAATCGTAAAAAAGGGTGACAACACGATAAGACAAAATGAGACAAATGGGGACAATAAAGAAAATAAGAAGAAGAAACATAAAGGTTGGAGGAAAAAGAATGCTTACAATTGGAACAAATTAATGAAGTAAGTTGGTTTTATTTTAAATTTGATGATAATTGTATTATAGACGATGTTTGATATGTACCCCTGTTTTAAGTACATAACGAATGTGTAAGATTTTTTCATTTATAGCATAGATAATCTTTTCAGAAATCCGGAATCCAGAAGGAAAATAAACCCACAGATTGTTCACAATGTGAACCCACTCCTTCGTAAGTACCTTTATTCAGTCAAAAATGTATGTTATCAACGCTCTACTTTTTTTTATCGCATGATTCCATTTTTAGCAAAAAGCAACAAAGTGCAAAGAAATAAAAAATCATGGTGAACTTAGTGGAAGTATGGTGGATGTATTAAGGAACAGGAGCTCATTGGAGTAGTATTATATTTAAAAAAAATACGAAAAAATTTCAAGAATTACATTTCTTAGTAGGTGGTAGATAAGTATGTTGTACATATAAAGAATTTGATGTTGATATTTATTTCATTTATACTTACTACACCTGTGCGGGAAATTGCTTAGTACTAAAACAGGTTTATATTCATATTTACATAGTAATGTGAGTTTTCATTTCGAAAAATTTTGTGTAAGTATATTAAATTGAGTTCCTGGGTGATCTGGAAACACAATTGGGCCCGGAAGATGGCGCTGCAGTCACTCCTCCTAATCACATGAACCGATTTGGATGAATATTTGTGTGCACATTTCATTGTTGTGGGATGATTGGTTGATTCGTTTTCACATTAGCTAATATTATGTATTTTTGTTGTAAACTTAATGTTTATAATACATTATTATTGGTATAAATAAGCCAGTGTTCGTCTCACATTGCTGTACCTGCCTACCTACCCTACCAGGGCCTAACTTTGTTCTGGCTATTTTATTTTGATTATTTGTTATGAATAATTACAATTATAATAGAGTGCAAAAAATAAATACATGCGTCAATATATTTTGTGTTTTTTTTAAACAATTTTTTTATTTAAAAAAATATCATTCCGACCGCGGCTTTGCCCGCGTGGAATTAGGTTATATCGTGAATCCTGTTTTATCCCACAGAAGTGTTCAGTTCGGATAAAAAGTATCCTATGTGTAAATCCAGGCAATTAGCTATATTTTATCAAAATTGGTAATGTAGTCTTGACGTGATTAAGTAACAACTAACAAAAAAATATACAAATTAACATCCAACGTTTCGCATCAGTTTTACTGTATTAGTGATATCTTCCACTCTTGACTTTGACTGAGAAGAATTAGGGTTTATAACTTCTTTCAGAAATAGTACCTTTCATTTCTGGGCATGATGTAATATCTACGTCAGCATCAAATTCTATCTAAATCCATTCAGTAGTCCGCGTTATTGAGTACCATTTCATTATTTCAGAGTAACAATATTTTTTGTTATTTTAAAGATTATTTATAACCTGTATTATTTTGTAATAAAGTAAACATTACGAAATAATAATAATTATTAATAATGTCTAAGTAGTTGTTAAAAAGAAGATTATTTGTTTATAAGCAAGAAAATAAAACCAATAAATCAACAATTAAATAAATGTATAACAATATTATAACTGTATGACGACTCCATACATGTTTGTCCCGAGTCGGCCAGCGGCAGCGCGTCGAGTTTGCAAGAATGACTTCGCGCACACCCGCGTTCGCGATAGCGAACTATTAGACTCCGCCCGCCAAGCAGTGGATTTTTTTTTGTGTATCGTCTTAAATAGTCCCTATTTTTTAAATAATTTTCTCCGAAAGTATTTTTTCGGAGATGGTTTTAATTAATTGCATACATCCCGTGCTACTTGGCACTTGCGATACCAAAATAACAATGACGCTTGACACCAAAATATCCTTTGGTACATCTTAGATAGCAAATTAATTTAAAAATATTATGGATACTTAATAAGGTCAATTTAAGAAACAAATACACCATACCTAGGTATATGCATTAGTTTACAGTAAATAGAATTATTTTACTAATTTTTTGTACAATCATTACGTCACAACGGCTGAATAAATATATTATTACTAATTGTAATAACATAAGTAATACAAAAGCCATAAAAGAATAATAAAAAAATTTGCAAATAAAATTTGGTTTAATGCTCTAAGATAAAATTCGAACCCACTCCAATTTTAAGAAGAGCACTCTAGAAAAGGGGTCTACATAAATATTATATGTGACATTGTAAATTATACTATGTATAATATTCTCTGACATGCAGACCGGATTCAATTTTTCAACCGACTTCTGAAAAATGTTTTTTTTTTTTTTTTTGTAGACTACTCTAAGATCATCGAAAAAAAATACCTTAGAAAAATAGTTTAGTTCATCACAACCCTATTATTTTTGCTCTCCTGTTAATAAAAAAGAGCAAATCATCACTTTTGAAACACCCTTGAGCAATAGGCGCAAATTAAAATATCAATGTGGTACATATGTTGCAGGCAGATTGTATTATTTCGCCATTTAAGAGTCCTAATACAAAATTGCGCTGGACGAAAGCTAGTATTTTTACGTTTGAACGCGATCATCGTGTAGTCGAGTAGCAAAGGCTGAAAGCGCTCAAAGTGGAAACATTATAGGACCTTATTATCTCGGTATCGTCTACTCCACCAATTCTAATCTAGTATCGTGGGCTTCCCGACTACTACGCGCGGGAAAAACGTACTTTAGTAATTTTGTGTCTGACGGAGCAGCGCAACACGTCCTACTCCCTAAAGCGCGGAGCGCGGTCTGCCCGCTGCCGTAACAGCGTAAAGCGTTTGCGATCCCGTATATAATCGAAAATTCTAGAGAACTTTAAAATATTCCATTACTTTCATAAATCATATAATATGTATTTTTTTGATTGCAAATTTTTAAGCATAAATCTATCATTTAATGTGTATTTTTTATTTATTTTTTACTCTGTTGTATGTTATAAAAATTCGACGCCAAATACACATAAAATTTCATCAAAGTAAGGCTATTTTAACTTAGATTTTCTTTGAATTTTTGAATAAAAGTACTTAAATTGCCTCGAGCATATTTTAGGATGTCTCAGTGTCTTTACTGTCGTATATTTTATAAGAAAACTTCTTCTTTTAAATTCCGTGTAAACTACAAAGACACGAACGTCCCGCATGGAAAAAATTGAAACACCTCTCAGGTTATTGGCTATTAAACAAACTGGACAATGAATATCAATAAATTGTCTGGAACATATTTTAGATATTGAATGAATCTTTAATTTAAGATATTATAACACATTGTTACTAATTTAGTTTCGTTAAACGTGCTCCTAAAGAATTACAGAAACAAGTCAAAATCACTCTAAAATCGATAAGGATTCTTAAGTACATCAGAATTTTTTCGTTTGGATAAGGGGGTGGATTAGGTTAGGTTCATGTTTTTAAAACTACATAGAAGTAGGAGCCCCACAAAGTGGGGCTCCGTCGGCTCGCGACCGTCTTTTTGTAGAATTTTGGAAAAAGTAAATCCTCAGCATATTACAAAATGCCGAGCATTTGTAAACTGCGAGATTATACAATTTGCCTGCGACTCATACATTCTTAAAGATTTTTTAAATTGTTATCAAAAATATAGACTACGTTGTTAATTTGTCTGTAGGAAGTAGGTAGTCTCAAAAAGACTTTTATCAATAGGTAGACAAGAGATAAAATTAATCACAAACTACTATTATGAAATTGTTTTGGAACAGGCGTTTAAATTTAATAGAATTAAGACGATAATGATGGAGGACGAGGAGGCAATGATTGATTAAATTCTTTCTTAAATGGTAAAATAATGATTACTAGGTAATAATTGTTTGCCCTGACTACAATCATTTAGATTTTAGATGTACAAATTATTAAAAATTGATATCTTAATCCAAGTGGAAATAATTAATGTATCCATCAAAATCCGTTCTAATGTTCTAGAGTTAGCGGCGAACCACTGCCTTCAGAACGGCTAGTTAGTTACAACTAACACTTTTTAAATATATTATTATAGATGGAGAGGTATGGATTCAAGCTAGTTTGATTATTATTAACACTATCTTGTAGATGTATTGTTTAACCGTTAACTTGTCTGGCTGTATAATATATGATATATCCTCATATACATGACCAGCATTTCAATGTTATTATTTGAAAAATTAAGTTTATTAAATGCTTTTAAATATGTACATACTTGAAATATATCCGATAAAATAAGTGTTTTGTATCGTAAAATACCACACACTTTGCGATTGTTTACTATGAGCTTCCGTACCTAGGTAGATACATTCGACAATGAAACACTGTGTGATATTATTGATGTAGAGCACAGCTCTATATTTGATACTTACGTAAATGCTAATTGCCTCTAATTGTGAATTCAGCTTCAATAAAGTACCTACACTAAATGAATCGACGAGGTCAAATTAGAAGTTACATTTTAACCTACCTATATAAAATAATATATATGAGTAGATACAGTCTAACGTATGCAGAAAGTTGCAATTTTTTTACGTATTATCTTATTTACAGCCTATCTATAGCAGATTATGCAAATTCAAGCCAGGTATTTCGGGTTTGTTCATCCAAACATTTCGTTTAGTTAGAAGGAAATGGGGCGATGTTATAAATATTTAGCCTCTAGTCTGTATTTGAAAAATAAGATTCTGAAAAATTCGATAGATATATCCGTAGGTATTTTCTTAATCTACAATCTATAGTACTTAGGACTATTATATTAATATCTTATTGGACTAAAACAATTTTTTTAAACCATCAAGTGTATGATTTCATGTTAGATGTACACATCTTCTGCGTAAACGATCTGTATCTATGTTACGCGCCCTTCGCACAACTGCGTGAAATTGTCAGAACAAAATTTGAACGATATTGTGATAATTATTCTACTTGCTGTACGTAGTTCTAAAAGTCAGCTTTATATGTATAAACGTCAAAGATACTAGGTAGTGCTTATGTAATAAAGGCATAGATAATTTTATAAATTTTCCATTTCATGTAAACTGCATTTAAAACATTTTCCACATAAATAATTACTAGTCTCATGGTCATGTGACATGTCCGTGAGCTATTAGGTATTATTTGGGTATTATATGTCCGATAGAATAGGTATCTTTTTATTATGCGTACAAAACATACAAAGGAAAAATACTTTGACACAAATAATAGTAAATAAACCAAAAAATAATAATTTAAAATAATTTTATTCTTATGTACCTATACAGTTTAAAGTATTTTCTGTTTACCGTTTTTTTTTTACATAATTCTTACAGAATGTTAATATTTTAGTTTCTTAGATAAAACAAAAAAAAATATCTTCATAGGTATACAATATACATACCTCTTTTGATTCGCGTCTTTTCGAGAACCATCTTCGAAAACATTTCACAATCATTATGTTAAATCTTCTTATTAACCTGGATATCCACAAAATGACACAGGAAGTTGATATAACTCCTATTAGCCAGCAAATACCCATCGCGAATATCCATATTTTTCCACAGAAATGACTCGATGTTTATACACAGACACAACTTTAGCTCAACTGAAGGAGCCGGTATAATTAGTGACCCCACGATGTACGAGTGAACATTGCACTACCTATTGTTACAAATAATTAACATTTTGTACCTAATGGTCTATGATAATCCGATAAATATATCTGCAAGGAATTGTTTCAATTATTTATTTTTTATAAAACTAAGTTTTCGTGTTTTACTTCACGGTTAGTAATTTATATAGGTCAACATTCTGTAGAACACAAAGACGCGTATGTAGTTTATTATATCTTACGACAAAAGTTAATTTTTTAGTGTAACATCATACTATTTCCTTTAGTATTCTTGCATAAAATAATCTTACTTATAATACATTGTGGTGTATGTATCTTAAAAATTAAACCAATAAATAATTGGGATTTTTGGGATATAGGATATGTCAACAAGGACTGACTTTTAAAATAGATATTAAAAGAAACAACTGTTATTTAGATATTAATATATTTTCGAATCTAAAATGTACAAAAAAATACAACTTAAATGTAATGTACTTAAAACGCCTGTTTAATCAATGAATAAAATTATGTTTTTCGATTCGAATACATGGTTATAAAGTAGTGTCGGCTAGTAATTGACAATTACCATCGTAAATGAATCGGAACGAGCTACTAGGAACAAAAAATGTAAGCCACGCGTTTATTCTGGTTGAAAAGTTGGGAGCGCCACCAATTTTCGCTTCACATAATCGAATTCACAAACAATAAATTCGTTTAATTAATATCAGGGTGGTTGCGTTAAAATTAAAAGACATAGTATGCAGTCATATAGCTACGCAAATTTTGTTGTATGTTTAGTAAGAGATAAACATAACGACCTATATCGAATTTATTATTTAATCAACCATCACTTTAATAACAACTTTGGTTGTGTATTCTAGTCGTAAAAATATAATGTACTTTAGCTATTTACAATTTATAAACATACATACAATGCTTTGAAAAGCACAGCAACACAAAAGAGCTCTTAACTAACATATGAAGAACTAAATAACACAGACATAACTGCCACCCGCAAAAAAGATTACTGCGTACGAAAACGACTAGTTATATTCAACACTAAATAAAGTTTTAGTCCATTTAAGACTGGGTATTACTATATATGTTAAAGCTGACAAATATAACCCACCCGTAAGTCTGTGTTTGACACAAATATTTTTTATTTCATATTACAATAAAGCACGTAATGACAATAATCCTTTCTGCTGCTGGCTCATAATATCGTTAAAGTTTTTCGAAAAACATAATTAGTTTTAGTTTTATAACGTTATCTACAGCAGATTGTTACATCTAAATGAATATACACAATACAATACCCCTGTTCACAGACGACAGGCCAAGACCCGAGGCATGATTTTATACAAAAAATAAAATCAATACTGTACGGGATTTCTTATACCTCATCGTGTTAGCAACTGTCATCTTACTATAAATATTTATCACACATCATCTACAGAGGAATTACATAAAAATTGGAAATACAAGATGCTTATAAAAGTATTACTTTATAAAGATGTTGAGAAAATGTGAATAATAGTTACACTAATTATGTTTTCCATTTGAAACAAAGATTCCCGTACCCATCAATGTTTCTTATAACGTGTGGCCTTTCACCACGAGTCCCTTTCCACAGAGTAATTTGTCGTTTAAATTAATCACAATTATCACATTTCAAATACAGTCCAATTATTTTTGCTGTAACATTTGGATGGAAACTTTGGACCCTATTTGTTTAATTTTCCATTATTATGTTCATTACTCTGTGCGACGGGACACATATATACCAATCTTTATGCAAAAATAATCGTTATTCCAATTCTTTCCTTACATAAAATTCCGAATTATACAACATTTCGAAATACATAGACAAATTTTCTTTTCAATTTAAATATATATTTAAATCTATCATGCCTTAATCGACAAACTTCTAAGAATTCTGAAATGACAATAAATCTTAAAATTACAACAATAGATACATTTTATCGGAATATTAGCCAAATTTACAAAAGAATACACTACAACGGAAGATTCAACATTGAAGTACAAATCGGTCTCAACACTTGCACAGCATTCTTCTCTTGCCTAAATATTTCGGTTTGTCGGAGTAGCTCGTACAATTTATCCTCTTTGTATTTATGGATCTCGATTTCTCATGAGGTATTAAATCCATTACACAAAGATAAACATCATTTATCTTCTTAATTACATACTTTGCATATGAGTTATATTTCTTATCATAAAGGCCAATTTAACAATTTAATTTTTATATATCAAAATATTTATATAGGAATATTTCTTCGTTGATGATTTTTAAAACCCATCTCTAGCCACTGACTATCCCTCCTACTTTTGGTGTTACTTAGCTATTAATTATATTATAATTTATAAGTTAATGCGTTATATTCGAAACCACCTATGGGGCCCTGAAGATGCATCACTAGATCCAGCTCTTTAAGTTTAAGAAATTAAAATAACAACAGGGAAAATAATAATTAATCCATGTTTTACATACAATTAATTAAGAAATCATTTTTGCTTATCATTTTTTAAAGTAAAATAACAACGACGTTGATACTTAAAATATGAGAAAATTGTACTGATACAATTTCAATTAAAAAAAAATTGTTAACGAAATGTCCATGCAATCCAATCCAATCCACGCAAAGTTCAAATGCTACATTGAAATGGGTAATGTATCTGTTCAAGTTGGATATTATATAACATTATTTGTCGTAACAATATATTAAAAAAATATTGCGTCTATTTATATAAAGCATACGCTATCTTAACATTATCACCAATTGTTGCTGTATCCATGTTACTTATTTAAAGGCCAAGTATTTTGTTTAAAATTTATTAGAAATGCCGTTAACATTGTAGTGCATTTGAGTTCACCAATTTTATATCTACTGTATTTATATACAATTTTATTGATGTCTATTTCATATAATTTATACCGTTTATAAAGTTGACATTGGAAAAATACTTTTATATCCTTATATTTCAGGCACCCAGAGTGTATCATATATTTAAAACCTGTGGAAACCGTTATTATGAATGGACGTGTTCTCAACAGTTTTAATTCTTTTAACTATTTCGTTATAAACATGTAAAAAATATCTTTTCTCGACCACATTAACATTGTTATAGATGTAACATTAAAAATGAAAAGATAGTATTTAATGTAGCATTTTACAGTGTGTATTTGGATACACGTTTACTATGTACATGATGAAGGTAAGAAATACCAAAATCTCAAATGTAGCAGTAATCGAGTTCATGTAGAAAGCTAGCAACGTCACTTGTACTCTCTAGACTCGGGTTATTTCATATTGGACGAGACACCAGGCACGTCTCCCGTTAAGACATAATGGAATGAAATGTTATATTGCTACGTTAATCGGACATTATAAAGCTTTATCTCACTATCAAAAATGCTAGTCACATCATTATGTCCTCGATGACGAATAAGATTGGTCAGTAGCCTAGTTTATCAGAACTATTATACTTTTTAGGTATAAAAATATTAATATAAGTATTTATTTTTTTATTTAGCTTACTTCTTCATTTTGGTTTATTGGGTATTCTACTAGTTATTTGTACGTTCATCTTTAGGTAGGTATTATAATACATCACATTTTAATTCATATACTATAAACTATGGGTGGTAAGATCTGTATATTGCTACTTAGATACTCTGATGTATCGATGTTATACATTCTTTACGGAAACAGAATATTACATTTTTAGAATAAGTCAAAAACAAGGAGATAAAATAGACAAAAAATGTTTCTTTAGAGTCAAGATTTTCATAGAAGTGAAAACTGTTATAGGGCCACATGTAATTCTGCCTGAATTATTTTAGCTTCTTATTTATGGCTATTGGATTCGAAAACCAGACGGGACACAATCCAGACGAACCTTACCAATCATGAAAGCAGTGAGTTTAAGCGAAATGAAACAGGCATCAAGTCCTTAGATGAATATTTAAACACTTAGGTAATGGAACACCGCCTATGCTTTTTATACAGATTTCATCATAGCACATTGCTATTACAAACGATAAACTGTAATATGAATATTATAAAAAGCACTTGCAATATCTAATTAAGTGAATAATTTTGAGCTCTCATTCTACTGCCATGGTCCCAATCGCACCGTATCAAAAAATCGTGAATGGACTTCTGTTACTCCTATAAACATTCGTTCACATAACACTTTACATCTTGAATCTTAAAACATGTACAAGCTACATTGTGCGACTCTAACTTTAAAGTGTGAATGGTGAATTGTAACGTCGGTAATTATGTTATTCGATAAGCACATTCTCAACAATCACGCTGGTACTAAGGTAATGACAGCAAGGAAAGTTTCTGCGCACATTCTTAAATCAATACAGGCGAGATTGCCTTGACAAATGTTTCCTTATATCGAGTTAAGTCTAATTACAAAGTAAGTAATAAAATATGCTTCTATCATAGGCAAGTGTTCTAGCTGTTAGACCGCATCCAGTTCACCACTATGCGGCATTGTGCTCAACTTGTAAAACTTTCGAGGTGACACGAAAAGGTAAGTTTAAACAATTGTTTTTGGTACATAAAAATATTGAATATAACACATTTACAAAACTTGGAAGATTTTTCTTTTTATTAATGATATCAAATAAGATTTACACAAATTGAGCACACGTTGAATCGGTAGTCCATTAACTACTACCTGCATATTGACAAAGTCCCTATTCTAACTAAATAATAAAAGTAGCTAAGTGTATTTATTGGTGTTAATTACATCTACTGAATAATATTACATTAGAAGTACTTTAAAAATGAAATATATAATTTTTATAATATTATATTTCATATTTTTGTGTTTCCAAAAAAAAACTCATATGTTACTAAAATTTATTTCATTATATCAGCAATATAAATAAATGAAAAAAATATTTAACTCTCGTCAAATATTGAGGTAGCAGGAGTATTTGTATTCAATTTAAATAATGCCTGGCGGCCGGCAGTGGACTTATCTTATTCCAAATATCTAAAACTCAAATGCTCTCATGAAGTCTAACTAAATAATTTTATTTAAATTACAAATGAGAGGGAATTGATTCGTTAATAATAAAAGTTTAAGTTTTGTTAATCTAGACACCAACATAGGACTTCGATACGCTGTTTATCATTTCGTGCGAAATATCCACCAATATTATAAAATTGCAATGGAATATCTAATTTATGCATTATCGCTGTACTCGTACCAAAAAAGAAGCAAGACAATGTTATCAAGTGCAGGTATTTAAAATTTGATAAAACTTTCAAAAAAAAGATAAAAATGAATTCTAAAATTACAATAATATTATATCATAAGAAACACAAGGATATATTAACAAAATATTTACACTAAAGCAACAGCTATAATTTAACAACGCTTTATTTACACAATGAAACTGTCCTCGGACTCTATGCGTCCAAAGTAATGTCTATAAAATATAACAATCGAATATGTCAAATAATAATGAATATCATAATAATGTTAAAAATATATTTTCCAAATACGGGTAAACATCAAAATAGATTTTAAATCGAACATTTCAGACCGGCATAGAGTCGGAGGCTCGACGCATTCAACCCATCCAATACTACAACTTATTTTGTCATAACAGGTAACATCTGACTTTCATACTATAATACATAACGTTTACAACGCCAAAAAAATATGTTTATTCGTATTTAATATTGCACGCGGGACGTCCGTCGCATCGCGGGGCTGGAGATCCGGACGAGGGACCGAGCGGGTCGCGCTCTACTGCTTCGCAGGGAGTCACCGTCGCGTCTCTCGGGGGACCGTAACGACTAAAACTATACATAGATACGGATATCTAAGGATCGACATCGACGAGCTCTCACAGAGCTCGCTCGAGCGAAGAACATCACTAGCGCCACTACACTGCGTACGAGCGCACGGAATCTAAGTATCGGACGCATCGGCCGCGGGGCGAGCGATGCGTAAATGCAAAGTGCGCGGGCCCTTAGCGGCGCGTCACTGCGACAGCAGCTTCTGCAGCAGCGACGCCTTGCCCGGGCCCGCGCCCGCCGCGCGCGCCTCATCACCGCCCGCCGCCGCCCGCCCCGCCCCCGCCGACCCCGCCGGCCCCGCCGACCCCGCCGACCCCGCCGACCCCGCCTCCGTAATACTCTGTCGACACACCAAACACCATCAATGCGTGCTCTCAACACGTTCCACCTCTCAGTCTGCGCAATCGTTGCGTACACTTATTTGACCCAATGTTTTTAATAAAAACACAATGATTTTTTTTATTATCTGGTAGTATCAAATGAGCAGGAAGTAAACATTTAAATTAGTGAGGTCGCAGAAGATTTAGATTAGGGAGGTTTTTCTGCACAAAATAAATTTGTTTAAAGTTATAGCAAATTGGAAAGAAACCACGTACGATAGAAGTCGACATCTTCGTGGACTTTTAAATTATTTCGTACATTATGTCTCATAAGTTTAACTGAAAAGAATTTACGTGAATCATTAATGTACTTAATATTTAGTGAAATAAAATGGGAATGAAAAGCTAGTAATTAGTAAAATTCATTTAAAAAGAGATAACACACGTGTCATTGTGAGCAATGAAAGCGTGCTTTATAAGCATTAAAAAGAAGATCTGGTCGAAGGACATTACTATTATTTTTGGAAAAAAACTTATCTAGATGTCGTTTGACATTCAGGACATTTTGACGTCATATTGCTTTTGCTTATTTTATATTGATTTCGGTCTTAAAATATATTATATTTAACATGCATTGGTATTTATTCATTATAGTAAAATAGCACTCGATAAACGAAATAATTCGTATGCTATAATATCATTTCAGAAGCCAAACAAAAGCAATCTATTTGCAAAATACAAAAAATCTTTTTAAACTACAGTCCTGTAGAAAACCTTCACCAACTGCGCATGCGAATTACCCCATTTCCTTTATTAAGCTGAAATTTTATTAAAGACCTAAAAAGCGTATGACTGTATTAAAAATATACTAATATATTTATTCTATATATTCAAGTAGTAAAAACTAGTATGAGGAATAATAATTGTCACATCACAAAAGCTTCATTAATAAACGTTAGAAATGCGCCAATCATAGCGTTGCGACTGTACCAAAAAAGGTAACAAACCAAACGATTCGCTGCATAAAAATCTACATCGGCTAACGTTGGCACATTTCTGTAATCAGCCTATTTAAATCAAAATGATCGTTCGACAACACACGCAGCAGAGCAGACTCAATATGTAATAATCATAATTATGTACTCTACGAAAAATAATGAAACCTATAGAAAAGTAGTGTTGAGTGACTAAATGATTGAATCTCGCTGGTCACGTCCCACGCTTACCGGTGTGCTCTGTTGCGACTCCCACGTGTTTGTCGACGCCGAAGTCGCTCGGCCCCCCACCACACTGCCGCCACCTACGTACGTACACACGGGTACATTGGCAGTGACTAACCCTTCTTGTGCTTATTGTTCATCGACAAAATATTCATAGTACGGTATCCAACTTGTCGCCGTAACATCCAAATGTCAAGAGCATTTGTATAAACAAATAAAAGTAACTATTTCCATTTAATGTGTGATAAATCATTGGGAGTTACAAATTTTATGAAACGCGATTACTATTATATTCACCAGAATAATTTGTAAACGAATTTAATTTTGTATAAAAAATCTAGAAGGTATAGTACGGCTCATATGTATGTGATTAGTTAGTTAAATGTGAAATGGTAAGCGAAAAATTTAGGTTCGTGTTACAAATACTGTACAGACTTAAGTTAGGTTTTCCTGCCTGTATTTCTATAATTATTAAAGATTTAAATACTTAATGAAGGTAGCATTGTAATGCAGCTGTTTACTTTTGAGGTCTTTTAAGCATGGTATAATTGTGTTCTCATACTTATAAATTATTACACGTGAAAAGATATGCGATGTTTATTCTTTGTTCATTACTTCAATAATAGTAAATTTAAAATAAAGTAAACATAAAAGCCTAATATAGCTTCATTTGTTGAATATAATTATTAGGCTGCTTGCTTCATATTTCACACAGTATAATGAACATAAATTTTAATTAGTTTGGCCTCTGAAATTAATAAGATAACACGATGCATAATACAAGGCCGTCGGATAAAACGTTATTGACAACACTAATAAAGTATTAGAGACATTAAAATAAGTGTAAATGTGAAGCGTTAATAAAGTAAAAAAATATTTAAATTTTATACAGAATTGTTTAAACGTATTAAAACAGTTTCATAATTTGATGGATGACTGGAAAATATGAGTAAACCCTTATTAAATACATTTCATTACTTTGTTAATATGTACTTGTTAGTCACATGTTATCACCATCCAATCATCACAAGTATCGTCGACAATGTGCAAATTAGCTATAAAACTATAATACTGTTAAGCTACCAATTGCTAGTGACATTAACTCGAGTCCTCTCCAAAAATAATAAATATTGACAATGTACATTACACTTAAAAGTGCTAAAACTTAAAAATAAAAAAAAACATCAAAATATCATACCAGTAAGTACTTTTATACCATAACATCCTCTCTATAATGTGGTGTATTATAAATTGTGCTTTAGATTAATGCGGGTATATGAAACATACGGGGCGATCGATCGTATCGAGGGTACAGGGGGCGAGAGCAAGATACGATAGCACGATATGGGGTGTACCAACCTGGGGCGGACATGTCGAAGGTGAGCAGCGGGTCGAGGTCGGGCGCGTGCACGGCGTGCAGGTCGGGGCGGGCCGAGCGCGCGCCCACCACCGCGCGCAGCTCGTTGCGCACGTACTCCGACGTGCCGCCCGCGCCGCCCGCACCGCCCGCGCCTCCCCCCATATCTATATTTATTCAATCATTTCTTATTATTATCAGTTCTGCAATACTTCCCACATTAGTACTAGAAGTAGTACGCATAAAAATTTAAAATACATAACATAAATACGTATATGTAAATGAATAATAGAATATTTAATTAAAAAATTGTGAAATTGTCACAATTGAAACATTCCCGAGTACAGACTGATCCAAAAAAGTAAATTTTTTAGCTTTCGTATGCGATGCATCATATTTATAATTGTCGAATAATAAATTGAAGAAGTATAGTTGTAGTAGCGATAGTTCGAGCATTATCATGCAAAATGTCATTCAAAAATCGTTTTCTAAGGTTTTATTTATCTACATTCTCTTACCTTTCCAATTAAAAGTTGAAAAAACAAAACTTATATCTTTAACCACCAAAACCCAAAATAATAGCGTCTCAAATATTATAAAAATATAAGATATCATAGTGCATTCACAATCACATAGTGCTAAGTATTATAAATTTAAATGTACACAGACCGTAAAGCCCCAGAGATTTGTTCAGTTAAAAAAATACTTACTAGAATGTGCATTTTCTATTGGATTCTATAACTCTTCAACTACAATTAATTAACCGACACCTCACTAATTATTTTGTTTTATAACAGCATTAAATGCATTTATCAGGGTTTTGTTGGGAAAATATTTTGATTTAAAAAGTATAATTAATAATGTTAAGATAATTAAAAGTAAAAGCGGTTTTATAAGCTAATAGTATTAACCTATAAATTTACGTATAAAAAAGAAAAGCTAAAAACTATACAGTATTAGTTAATTTGATTTAGGTAATACAGGTAGTATTTCTAAAAAGGATTACTTAAGGGCTTGGTCTAGTAGTGCAAACAAATGCATCCTGTCATCCTATATGTAAATAATACAAATGTACTAAGGGAAAGTTGCTCCACTTAATTTTTAAAAATTAAATCATTCGTATAATTTAATATTCGTAATAAGTACCAAAAATGACAATTTGAAACAATTTTCGTGAAAATTACACCGGGTGATTTTTTTTTATCAGTACTTACACAAAATTTGCGAATACTTTCTATTGATATCTTCAACTTCATGTTTATATAACTGATCAACTTTTACAAAGAAATTTGGACGAAATATAAAAAAAAATAAGCTTTCCATACAAAATGCAGAACTCTATACATTTTTTTCGACCTAAGTTTCTTAGTGAAAGTTGTTCAGTTTAACTAATAAAACGGATAAACAAATTTTGTTTATAATAAAAAAAAATTAATGTTTGTGTTAAATGAAAACAAAAGATTTCTGACTAGCTTCCGCCCGCGACTCCGTCCGCGCGGATGTCAGTCTTCGCGTCTTCTACAGATTTATTATATTATGTATAATATATAGATTTATATTGATAAACCTAATAAATCTTTTGCTAGCATTCTGATGCTTTATCGGTTGCACTGGATTTATCTCTTTTTTTTCAATCGCTTGAATGATATAGGATGGGTCCTTGATGGGCATCGAATGCTGAAGTCTCGAATCAATCAATTCTGACAGTAGGCAATTTATGTAAAATCCAATAATGGTCCATCATTTTATTTTGCCTAAACGTTACATACTTTTTTATATATTCTATTTTATATATTCTATTTTTAACGAATGATTCACTCCAGTCCAAACAGCAAATAAGCAGACTTCTGCTTCTGCAACGTTTAGTTGTCCCTGAATTTGGAAAAAATAGTCATGATTCTTATCTATGACAAAAGTGTTATTTTTTGCATTGTATTTCAAATATTAAATTTTTTTTTAACCGCATCTTCCGCATTCATGTCTTTTGCCGGAATTAGACATTTAACTTCTACTAGTCCCATTTTCCCTTTTTGATATGGGCGTGTATAAAGTAAATTTTTTAGATATTTCTCGTTATACTTTTAAAAAGTTATTATTGTCATTTTGCTCATTAGGTAAAGTAATTTCGATATCAGTTTTAAGTTTTTTGATACCTGCAATAATAACGTCATAATCGCCTGCACATACTTATCGATTACACCCTGTATACAATCCACCATCCACATCCATAATGTTTTCCTGTCCTCCTCTCCTTTACGCTGTTCACCGATACATTTTAAATGAGTAAATCTGCTACCACTGAAGGATGTTTCATTGTGATCAGCAAATTTTCACCACTGTTGTCGATTATTTGTTTTTCATTTTTAATCAGCAATTGGGAATCATCAGTTTTGTTTTTTGCAGATTGGTGATGTACCCTAACAATACGTCGAAAAGGGAAAGCATCAACGAATTATCGTTTTCGTCCTCTTTTTTTATTCTTCGCGTCTCTGTTACTTCTGTTTGTTTAGTTCTCAACCCCACTGAATTTTGATGATGTGATGATAATCCATTCGTTTTAATATTGGTACTTAGAGTTTTTTGGTAGTTTTGTAGTTAGACTAAACTAGAAATGGTGGACTAAATTTGTTAGCGCGTCTGTAAGATCAGAATATAAAACCAACATCCTGTATTTAAGTTACAAAATTAATAATCAAACAACATGACGCTACGTTGAAAATGACTAGAAGAAAAAATTGAAACACCTCGGATCAATTTTGGAGTAAACAAATCATTTTCCTCGTATGGGGATTTCCCCGGATGAACTTGGGAACTTCAAGTTCTCAATACAAGTTTATATTATATTTCATATTTCTCAAACGAAAAATAAACATTTTTGGAACTTCAAAAAAATTATATTATAAGAAAATTTATGAGCTTACTTTAGTTTTAAAGAAATATACATCCCTTTACTGACACCCCGTAAAATAAAGAAATTGTTGCCAATAGATTTGAAATTAAACCAAATAGATTGCAAAGGTGTTGCAATCTATTTGGTTTCATTAACTTTATGTTCGAAGATAATTTTTTTTCTAGTAGTTACACGCGTATTTTTTTCGTTTATTTTCCATATCGAAATCAAATGTTTAAAAATACGAATATTTGCACAAAACTAAGATAAAAATAATCAATTAACAAAAATATTAAATTTAATGAAGTAGAGCAACTTTCACTTCGGTATGAAGGAAAATCGAGCGTAGAGCACACGTCAGAACGCTCCGGCCCAAGGAGCGCTACTAAAGAAATTCGCTAGGATTTTTCCTTATTATTTTAAATATTTTTTTAATATTTAAAGAATTATCAAAATTCAAAAAAAAATTTTTAAAGGATTAATACTCATTGGTCTTCAACCAACTCGAATAAATTAATGGAAAAAATAACTTTTAGCAGTATTTATCAATCGATTTTGTAAGGCAAAAAATGGGAAATTTAATGAATTTATAACGCTCTAATTAAGAAAATCATAAGTTTTTCGGCAATTGTATTCAGCAGTTTTTAATAACGACTATATAAGGATAATAATGCGCTGATCAGATTATGTAAATTGTAATCGGTTGCAACGTAGTGAGTGCACAAACTTAGCTCGAAATGATTTTGGGGGAAAGAGACTTATCTTGAAGGCCTGATTAAGGTAACATAAAGTAACTTTATAAATGTGAAAAAATTCACGCGCATTGCGTATATAACACTAATTGATAAACAAGAAAAAAAAATTCAGTTTATCATTTCATTAGCCGGGAAAAAATTGTCAAATAACTTGTTGAAAACGCAATTTTGCTAGACTGCAGCCTTAATGCACAAAATTTTTCAGAAATTCTTATCCATCTTGAGAAAACTACGGACGTGCTTAGCTTAAATTGTAAAACATGCTCAATAGTATTTGACAGTTAATAACTCGAAACAAATAAAATTTTTATTATAAAATAATGAGCACTCGATGGGTAAGCTATTCTGAGTGCTCAAAGTGTGAATCCAAGTACCGTCCTAAGAAATGGCAATGTATGCAACATACATTGCATCAAAATAAGCAAGATCTACTTTGTACCATTAATTAATAATATAAACATTACAATACCTACCTATTAAAAAGTGTATTTGTTACAGATGATATTATGTTCTTAGAGCGACAAAATGAGAAGATGGGGTGATTAACGAAACTTGCAGCGGGGCATAAGAGTATTCTATACAAAAATCTACAGCTCAATTTCGCGTATGTATTGACAGAGCCGGGCATTATAGCTGTTAAAAATTTGTGTCCACTCCACTACCAAAAAGCAATCTTAATTATCTATAACGTGTTTTTATTTTGTTTGATGCCCATATCTTTAAAATTATTTACAGTCGATATTTTCTCGAAGGCCTCGCTGCTATTTATAATTACAGACCACACATCGAGTCATGAGTCAACACTGGGTGTGTACAGAGAAGCGGCAGCAGAGGTGCCGGCTGTCGGTACTCATGTCTCGGCGCTGGCGGCGGTACTCACATGAGAGGTGGTCGTGCGGCGAGACATGCGGCGCGTGCGGCGTGTGCGGTGGATGCGGCGGGTGCGGCGTGTGCGGCGGGTGCGGCGGGTGCGGCGTGTGCGGGGCCCGCCGCACGTACTCGCCGCAGTACTCGCTCTCCTCATAGTAGCCGCCCACTGCCACACACGCCTATTATAATCCGACCGTCCGTCGACCGCGACGTACGAACCTACCTACTCTGTGGCGCTTCTCGGAGCTAAGAGCGCCCTCGCTTTCCGCGCCCGCATACGTTACGTATGCGACGCGCGTCCTCTAAATTAATTTCGGGCCGCCGTAATTTAAAGGAGCTACGCGTCGGATCTGGGGATTCAAAACTATCTAACTCGCTACCTCTACCCGTCGCATTTACAAAGTATTCTTTGGAAAAAGCCAATATCATGCAATTAGTTTTGTAACTCGTATGACGCTTCGAAAACTCGAGGCTAGTTATATTTTTCGAATCTACGTGGCATGCTGAAGAATTAAGTTACCTGCTTTTACGTCATGCTCTTGGAAATAAAATTGATTAAGTCTATATCTATTTTAAATTAGTATGCGTAAGCGTACTAAAGAAACCTTGGATCAGACTGAGTATAAAAATTATAAGTTCTCAAATAAATGTATAATAACGTACATATAATACAGCTCCTCAACCTATATAAGGCCACCTATATAAACTAAAAATTCTACTGAGTGATATGGTTTTTGATATAAAATCAAACACTTCGGTGTTATAATTATTATAATGGATTGTATACCTAATGTAGTTAATTCAGCTATTGATCATAATCTAAGATAATATTATTTAAATTAACAGCCTCTCGTAGAATTCATACAAATCTGATTAAAATAAAAAATAATGTGGAATCTTTAAAACTATTGAGGCTGATTGAATAGTCAAATAATTATGAACCATACACTGAATGCAATAATTTATTGGTTTAAAAATTGTGATAAGGAGAAATATAAATGACATTTTTTACTGTGATTTTCTATATGTAATTCAGTGTATGTAAAGCATTTGATTTGTTCTAAATACCTATGTAAGGATGCTTATAGACACACGAGGAAATGCACAATACTGAATGCATATTAATGCACTTATAACGACTGACGACCTTTACATACAAGTATTTAAAAAAATTAAATCCAATTTTATTGCAAATTGAACTCTACGGTCATGTATATAAGCATCCGTTTACCGGGGCAGGTACGTAAGCGTGTTGCGGGTAGTTACCGAGATGCGGTCTGGGCGCGCGGTGGTAGGGCTGCGGGGTGACGGGCGTGTGCAGCGCTGCCGCACCGTGTCCGGACACACCGGACACGCCGGACACGCCGGACACGCCGGACACACCGGACACGCCGGACACACCGGACACGCCGGGCCCGTAGCCGCCGCCGGCGTTCTGGAATTCATACAAGTATTATAAGACAGGAGTATGGATATTGTTAACTGCTCTATTTGTAGTATTTTTTATCTAAATGCGAAACAAAATTGTGAAATAGTAAATGTTATCCTAATCAAAATTTCTTAATACAATAAACCAAAGTTATGTGAATCTATTATCACTTACATGAAGTTGCCTACTCAACATGGAGTTTTGTTGAGAGGTTACAATTTTATTTGTACCATAGCTTGAACCCATTTGACCTGAAACAAAACGCAGTTTAGTTTTGAAGCCTTTACGAGCTATAAATAACATAGCACGTAAATTCAATAAAAAATATTGGTATTGAAGTAATTAATGCAGAATCAATTTACTTACTGGTTGGATGATATAAGTGGTGATAATCAGCTCTCGGCAACAAAGTAACATTAGGCGGAGTCGCAGACACGAGAGCGTTAATTGTCGAACCAAGGTCCGTTTGAGGCTGTTCGGCAGCCTGAAAATAATGTTATAATTGTCACTGAGTACTCATTAAACTTATTCTTTCATAGATTATCCAAATAAGTGAGTCGTGACGGTTTTTCGTTGGTATTATGAATAAAATTTCTAGATTTTAAGATACCAAACATACTTTGCGATTATTGATTACATTAAAAAATAAACCCTAAGAATAACAATAGTTAATAAATTATTTATGAGGTTAAGTTTTCTATTCAAATCAACAAATGGAATGAAAATATTTTTTAATTCATTACTATTGTTCACAACAATGTAAAGGTAAGCCACTAGTTATATCAATTAGCACTTCTAATAGAACGATTATTTTAATCGATTTAATAAGCGCATTTATCATGTTCACATAATCATGTAATTAATAAACAACTAGGGTTTCTGGCACACACTTAACAAAGTAAAAAAATTGTAAATCCTAACCTTTAACGTTTTAACAGTTCTATTTGATGAATTTTTGAAGTGAAACTTCTTTAGGCGTGTTGAGAGTAAAATTTCAAGGCCACGTCATGGCAATAGCGTCACGTCATGGAGTAAAGCGACGAAAATCGTGTAAAAGGTATCTTTTGAATCTCGCCAAAGAAGTTTCACTTCTGACACGTGTGCTCAGTACACATGCCCATTTTTTTTTATGTCAGAGCAAGCAAAGGGGCAGGTAATGGTAAGTGGATTTATTTATTTATTTCGTTTAGTCTCACCTCGGGCGAGACGAGCATCTGCTGCGACTCCTGCATGTGCAGCAGGCGCGCGCGGTGCTGCTCGACGAAGGCGCGCGCGCGGGCCGACTGCGCGCTGTCGCCGCGCTGCATGCCGTACAGCGCGCCGTGAGCCACGCCCGCGCCGCTCATCGTGCACGTACCCTGCGTACACACGTATTCCATTACACATAATAATTATAACATTCATTGAATTCATGTAACATACTATAGCTCAACTTCAAAAGCGTGTAGCACATAATTTTCAACTATGTATTTCATTCCATAATATAAAGTTTGCTTAAATTTAGTGATATGACAAAAAAAAATTAGGGAAAAGATGCTGAATAAAGCCCTGTAAAGTGTACCTTAAAAAATCAATTAAGTGTTTGCATTATGTATAGCATTATGTCCTATGGAATTCTACTATGGGGCAGGGCTGCAGATATAGAAACTATATTTATATTACAGAAAAGAGCCATACGCTCTATATATAATTTACGTGCTCGGGACTCACTAAGAGATCTCTTTAAGAATATTGGTATCCTCACTGTACCATCACAGTATATATTTAATAATGTTTTACATGTACACAAAAACGCGGACTTACACACAAAAGTAGGAGATAGATACTGTTTTGGCACAAGGAATAGAAATAAAATTGAAATGCCATTTTATAGGTTAGCTAAAGTTAAAAATTCATTTATGGGCCAAGGTATACGTTTTTACAATAGAATTCCTCATAGTATTAAAGAGTTTAGTAGTGTTAAATTTAAAACTTATTTAAAAAATGTATTAGTTCAGAGAGCCTACTACAGCATTAAGGAATATATGGAAGATGAAAATCCATGGAGGGTTGTCGCGTAAGAATAACAGGACAGTTCTTTGGCATATTATGATAATATATAATATTATGTAGTTAGATGTAAGTAACATGTAATGTAAAATTATATTGTATATGGACATGACTTTAAAAGAGCAACTATGGAGTTTCTTGCCGGTTCTTCTCCATAGATACTGTTTTCCGAATCGGTGGTAAATTTAAAGAATGTAATGACGATTCAAAAGTGCTTCTGGAAGAAGTCTAATTGAATAAATAAATGTTTGACTTTGAGTTTGAGTTTCATTTCCTCAAAAAAAAAAACTTTTTTTTTAAATATACTTACGGGGCTCTGTACAGGATACACAGGCGGAGCGGGGCTTGAAGAGACTGGGCTCTTGCTGACAGTTTCACATTGCATTAGGCTCTGAGTAATGGCATTTATTGCCGCGTTCTTTTCTTTTACGCCCTAGAACAAAGAAGACATTATATAATCACTGAATTTATATCCATTCACAATAATTTGAATTGATACACTTTTTATTTTTATTTTACCTGGTAGTCATTTCTAGTAGGTCGTGTACTATCAAGATCCATTAGGCCGCCGTGTTCAGGCGCATTAGCGCGCTCATTGGTTTCTATGAGTTCATCTAAGATCTCAGAAAGCGTTTTATCACTGTGCGCTTCACTGTCACCGTTGTTGCCACTTTGCAAACGTGTATTGCCCCCTCTGTAAGAAAAATAAAATTTCAATATAATATTTAAATGATTTCAAAAGTTGCATTTTAAGAATTCGTTTGGTATCAATGTAAAAAATATACAGCATGATTCAGCAATTTTGCAGTTTGATAACAACATGATCATTCATTGAAATATGTACTTATTGATATAAATTCATATATATGAGATTATATTATCGCAGACATCCGAACAGCCGTATTATTGAATTTAAAAAATATTCGCTTATTTATTGAACTAAAGTTAATATCTACAAGTACTGATAATAATATAATGAAGTCCAAATAGACATTTTTTTTAATGACAGATTGTCAACCTTTTAATTATAAATACGCTCTTTTCTTGTTTATTTATTATTATTTTTTTTTTAATGTCGACTATTTCATTGATGTTTATGAACTCAAAACGTGCGCTGCACTCACGGCGGCTGCGCGTACACGTGGTGCGGCGCGGGCGCGGCGTAGTGCAGCGGGCCGGCGGGGTGGTGCGGCGCGGGCGGCGCGGGGGGCGGGTAGGCGCCGCGCGCGCCCTGCAGCACCAGCTGCAGGTGGCTCTGCGCGCCCGCGCCGCCGCCCGCGTTCGCCGCCCCCTCTCCGCCGCCGATGCCGCCGTTCACGTTGCCGCCGCGGTTGCTGTGGACAACAGACTCGTTAAGTAATCCAAAAACAATTCTATCACAGTAAGATAAATAAATTTATTGGAAATGGCGTCAAACAGCTCGATACGAAGCGGTGACTTAGCGTATGGCGGAAACAATGAGTGAGCGAGAAACAAATAGGAGAGCCGTCACTTTAAATCCCTTTCTTTATTCAACCGCAGTGCATCTCCCTTTCTCGATCATGCAAAAAGTTGTATCTGTAGTAATACAATATTTATAAAATCGTCAGAATATTCATAGAAAGAGGGCTAATGATAAAAACTAAGTCGATAGCATTTAAGGGCTAAATTCGTATATTATAAATTAATAAAAATATGAATTTTGTACTTTCCCACACTTTCTGTATATGTGCATAATATGATAGAACAATTATTGAGTAATCTTTTACACAATGTTAATATGTACATACATTGTTCATATTATAATTTTATTACACATGTAAGATGCTCGTAATTATCAGATTAATAGTGATGAAACAGATTAATATACTTGAACGCGCTATATTTACACATTGTATATATTTTTTCTTTTTATTAATAACTAGCTGCGCTCCGTGGTTTCACCCGCGTGGCTCCACTCCCGTTGGTCTTAGCGTGATGTTATATAGCCTATAACTTTCCTCGATAAATGAGCTATCTAACACCGAAAGAATTTTTAAAATCGGACCAGTAGTTCCTGAGATTAGCGCGTTCAAACAAACAAACTCTTCAGCTTTATAATATTAGTATAGATGAATTATAATAATTATTAAATAACTTTGATTAAATAAAGACTTTATTATCACTGTTGAATACATTTTCTACAAATTAATTTAAGTTTTGAATTTCAATTTAATAAGTGTTGATATCTAGGTGAAGGTTTTATCGCTATTGAAAATAATAAACAATGTCAACATGTTATTCATATGATATCTCGATTCTTATATTATGTATACTGTATTGTATTGTACACTATACTAGTTTTTCTCTCGAAGCTTCGCCCGCTTTGTCTAACACTTAAAAAATTGTATACTGAAACCTTCCTGAATCACAGACACAATAGAAAATCTATTGTGTCGTGGACCGATCGGGCCGTTCGGGGCTCAATGGGTTAAAAAAATGTATTTATAACACATCAAAACAATTGAAAATATTTGAAATATTTTTTTTAGACATTACCAATGATTCGATTTCAGATTGTAATTTAAATCACACCTAGTTCTAAATTTAAAACAAAAAGAGGAAGCAATTATATAAATTGTTTTTATTTCATATTAATATTTTTCAACTTGTATTATAGTAAAAAAGTAGCACTCACTTGGTGGTCAATATATTAGAGAGCGTGTGCGGGTGTCGTGGCGCGTGCGCGGGGTGGTGCAGCGGGGCGCGCGGGCGCGTGGGCGGGTAGGCGCGCAGGATCGGGTTGGGCAGCGGCAGCGGCGTCGGCGGCGTCGTCTGCTGCCGCGCCAGCAGCGACACCAGGATCTGGTTCTTCTGGCACAGCGAGCTCTTGCCCGAGCCGCTCGTGGCCGGGCTGGCCGCGCTCGGGGACGCGCTCGACGAGCACGCCACCGCGCTCGACGATACCTGCGCGAGGGAACATTACACTTCAATCGTGTATTGGTCTATTGATTTTCTTATTTACTACGATACTTCAAAACGCATGACATTATTTCGAATTTCTTTCTGTGTCTCGGTACGTTTATACTTCACCTTAGGTTGTTTGCACCCAACGACTGTCTATTTGAAGTCTTTTGCTTCTATCAGATGGAACACCTGTCGTACTATTCTCAGCTACGAGATATGCTCAGCGTCAGCTGGTAGTTTAATTGTTATAACAAATATTTCTATATTTTTTATTTAAGAACATAAGGCTTTACCTGCTGATTTTCAGGTGTAGCCCGTTTTGGATTCGTCGCAGCAGCTTTGGACTCCTCAAATTTTCGTTTGATTCCTGCTAGTCTCTCCAGGTACAAATCATTGCCATCTTGAGTTCGGCCGTTACCAGACGGTCCGTTACTGCCCGATAACAGTTGGGTCAATAACGCGCTAGGCTGCGACGTATTGCGGGAATCTGAGGAGTTTCTTCTTTCATCTCCGTCTTCATCAGATTTATCATTCAGTATCTGTGGATGTATTGATATAATTAAAAATATGTATAAAGTAAACATTTTTTTTTTTATTTTAAATAAGTACATGTCTTTTAAATGACGTAGTAACATGGACATTTTGCGTTGGTATGTAAATTAAAAAATAATATTGAGTTCAGTTACCCTTAACAACTGATTATTATGATGCGGCGCCTGTTGAGCTGCATGTGAAGTCGGAGGCTGATGCTGGGCGTGATGTGGCGGGGGCCGCGAGTGCGCCTGCGCACTGTGCAGCGGCGACAGCGCGGACGCCGGGGTGTGCGGCGTGTGCGGCGTCAGCGGCGTGTGCGGCGTGTGCGGGGTGTGCGGCGCCGACGTCTCGCTGCCGGTGGCCTCCTCGTCCTCCTGCTTCAGCAGATCCTTGAGAATACGATTGTTCGTGTTGGGCACGCTGTCGGTCTGCGACGTGCTCTTTTTGCTGAGCAACGTCCGCAATCTGTTAGGTTCCTCTTGCATAGGCGGCGGGTGCGGAGTGAGCGGCGTGAGCGGCGTGTGGGGCGTGAGCGGCGCCGGCGGGCCCTCGCCCGGCGTGGACGGCGCGCGCGGGGTCAGCGGCGCCGCCGACTCTTCGGAGACAGACACCTTCCGCTCTTTACAATCTTCATTCGTCATGTCGCCCATAGAGAAAGACGGAGCCCACGAATCGAGATCGAAATCGTTCATAGAGAACTGGCCTTCCGGGTCGGGGCTCGGGTTGATGGGCGAACGGTACCGCGGATCCGAGACGGACGACTCGCCGTTGACGACGGAAGTCATGAGCGGCCCGCCCAGTGGCGGTCTAGACGGTGCGTCCAACAGATCGACATCGTCGTCGCCGAGAATAGTATTCGTCGACATTATAAAGTCCGGCTCCCCAGCGGTGGGGAAAAGACGCGAATGAGCACTGACTCTGAACCGGGGCGCTTCGTCGCCGATTCGTATATTGAAAGGCTCACTGACCACTAAGGTACCGCCGCGACACACTACCTCTCGAAAGTGTGCGTTTACGATTATGCGATCACTCTTATCGACTAGATCCAAGTAATGAGAACCCACTAAAGAGATAGGAGAGTTTATACAGTTTTCAACTCCGGACAAATCACAAGCTGTAACAATAAAATGAACTCTATAAAAATACATTCTGATAATGCAATTATACTCGATATTTATTGCGGCGTTTTCCTGCTATCATATATTTAATGCAATCTTTTCGCAACAATGAATACATTACTCACATAAAATGTTGAAATTGCAGTCCAATCTGAAGACGATGGTTGGTCCGCCGTCGTTGGAGATAGCGGCCGACTCGCAGCGCCGAATGACGCACATGACGGAGCCGGCCTCCTCCGTGGATGAGCCGCGTACCGGCGCAGCGTGAATTATGCTATCCACGAACCTTTAAAAAACAAACAAGGTTACTTTTTAGAAGACAATGAAAAAAACCGTTACCTACTCAGAAAGTGAGAGTACCATTTAATATATTTTCCTTACAGTATATTAAACGGATCTTACTAGGCAAACTAAATTGTTGTAAAATCATTAATATTCGTAAATTAATTATTTAAAACATAATTATAACATAATATCTATAGCTGATAATAAACACTATCTATTGATAGGTATAACTACTATAATGCTTAAGAACTACAATGATTTCATCAATGTTATATAGCTGTATCAATTTTTATCAAAATATACACAATACAATATGATCGCAAGTGAATAACAATTAATAGACCGGGAGATACTGACACAAAATTTCGAGTCATTTGTAACAGGATGGCGGTTCTACAGGGGTCTTAGTACGCAATGACAAAAAGAAAAACGATGGTGTGAACACTGGTACCGGCGGCTTAGTCGCGTGGGCGTTAGTCGAACTCGTCGTAAAAATAGCGAAAGTCAAACGATTTGTAACACAGAAATTTTAAAATTTACCGATAGCCCATAAAAAGAAGTAGGCGGTAGTGTCATGCCATACTTTTCCGGTGTGACTTATAGCCCGCCATACCGACGCAAATGTGTTGATTTAAAAAAAAACAATTCAACCATTTGTACCAGGCTAACTTTTGCACAGGTAACCATCGTCGTGTAGCCATTTACGAAAATCACCATACCATACTTTTCGGACGATTCCAAATGGTCGCCATACCGCCGAAAATCTGCAAAAATTTTTTTTTTCGCCAAACTTTTTGTACCAGTATTGCATTTGGATTTTTGGAGAGTATTTGATAAAATGTGACCATTATTATATTTGCCATACTTCTAGTAGGGGGAAAAAGTGCTGCCATACTTCATAAATAAATTTATTATTAATTTATAGAAGTGAAGATTTCTACCACCTAGATCTTTGAAATTTTGTATTTATATTTGTTGAACCTCAAACTTATAGGAAAGATTAATGCCATACTGTTACAAATCGTTCAAAATACGAATAAAATCATACAATAAAAAAAAATCTTATACACATTCGCCACCTCCCACAGGTATGGCATTATCACACTTCTATTTATAATCATTCAGGAGTTGTTGAAAAAAAAATTTAGAGTGTTACAAATGGTTCGGCGAAAAAAAAAATTTGCAGATTTTCGGCGGTATGGCGACCATTTGGAATCGTCCGAAAAGTATGGCATGGCGATTTTCGTAAATGGCTGCACGACGATGATTACCTGTGCAAAAGTTAGCCTGGTACAAATGGTTGAATTGTTTTTTTTAAATCAACACATTCGCGTCGGTATGGCGGGCTGTAAGTCACACCGGAAAAGTATGGCATGACACTACCGCCTACTTCTTTTTTATGGGCTATCGGTAAATTCTAAAATTTTTGTGTTACAAATCGTTTGACTTCGCTATTTTTCCGACGAGTTCGACTAACGCCCACGCGACTAAGCCGCCGGTACCAGCGTTCACACCATCGTTTTTCTTTTTGTCATTGCGTACTAAGACCCCTGTAGAACCGCCATCCTGTTACAAATGACTCGAAATTTTGTGTCAGTATCTCCCGGTCTATAATATTTTATGAGACATTTCATTTTTAAAATATTGTGTAATGAAACATTTTGCGAGCATTTATAATAATATGATGCAAGTCTTATCTATGCATAATATTTAATTGATTGATAAATTAAAAACAAAGACTCTGCTAATAAAATGTTTGTTTTATAGATTTAAAAATCTACCGTACCTGGTACCATCGGTCACACCGGAGTCCTTAACAATAAAGCGCGCTTGTATGTTCTGGAACTTATCAGAGTCCGTGGAGCCCCAGGTAAAAGTCTGAATATTCCTCAGCAAAGGTTTAAGTTTTGCATGATCATCTACATGCAACAGCGAGAAAATAGATTTTTTATACAACTCCGTTCTTTCAGTGAGGATTAAGTCCTTAATATTTTCAGTTACACATTCTATTTCCCCTTTCGAGTTGATTTCCATCAAAATCAACCCCAGAACACCCGTGTAATGTTTCACTGCCTGTAATGAGCAAGATGTTTGTGTAAGGGGTGATGCGAAAATATAATGGCATCTATGTAACTAACATTTATGATGTTTTAAAAAAGCTATTACAAAGAAGAAAAAGCACTAACAGAATTATTTTCTTAAACAAGCATTACAAAATGTAAGTGTCAATGTTTTACTAAGCATGACCGTATTGTTTAATCGTATACTTGTGAATCATAACGCTATCTGGACACAATATTATATGAAGTTCAGATAAAAAATTGTAGCTGTATTCAGTAAAAATCTTAATAAGAATGACAAGTTAATCAAATGAAGGGCCACAAGATAAAATAAAATAGCGGAGCGATACATTTTTCTATTACGTGGTAAGAGCCCAAGCGTAATTATTGTTGATCGATGCCGCAAATTATGACGAAAATCAAAATTCAAAGTAGCAAATGTAATGAAATAACTAGAGCGCTTACCTCTATGAGGGTACTGATTTCTGTGTACTGGTATCCGGCTGCTGGCGGCTGTGGCTGGGTAGAGCTGACTTCGCCGGCTTGCACAGGGGACAGGCATTGGTTCACGCGTAGTGGACAATCATTGGGACAATCGCGTCGCCGATTCAACACGTCTTGAATTTGTCGCGTTGCTTCTCTTACAATTCCGTTCTTATCTGGCTGCTTCACTTCAGCTAAACATGTGCCCAACAACTCCTCCAATTGATTTATGACTTCGTTTTCAAGCTCTCTACGTCGTTTCTCGTTGAAGCACTTGTTTCTGAAAGTAAATATTTTTCGTTAATTTCTTAATAACGTGAAAATATAAGTTTCTTCCGAAATAATAATATCTTTCAGCAGAAGACCTCAACAAATGTGCATTTTCTTAAAAACAATCAATACAACATTTAATACAACAAAAGTGAAATAGTATTCCTGTATTATAATATATGAAAGATATCATAGAAAACAATAAACATTATAGTATAAAAAAATATTACAATGTACACAAAATTTGCAGTTTTAAAATTCAAACCATTGTATTTAAAGCTTACATATATGTATAGTATTTAAGCGACTTAACATTTAGCGTGTTAAAAATATATATAATAAAACAATAATACACCATGAACAAATTAATATTCATCTAATTAAAATAATTAAATAAATTTATAAATGAAACTCCACATGCATAAGCAAGACATGTATCTATCTATATACGGCGCATTTATTATAAGAAAAACCTATACACCTCTATGAAATGAATATAGTCTTCGTCCATCCTTTTTCATTTACTTAGATGTATGTATATGATATTCTTGAATCATTAATATGTATTTACAAAAAGCCATCATGTGGAGGAATTTCCCACCTCTTGCGTCTTAAATTGCAACTCCAATATTTAATTGGTTTGCCGGCCTGCTACTACTACTACTTGTAGATACTGTTATCAGAAAAAATGCGTCTTAAAAACGTATCCCTATTACCCACATCTCGACTTAAGCCTTCATACAATCTGAGTTAGTTGGAGGGTTCTTTATTTATATCTGCATCTAAGTATCCGGCATTATAACAAAGGCTGATTTCATGAGGGCGACTCTTAATTATATCCGACGTATTTCAAAACGCAGTCTATGCATGCAATATCAAATAGACAACATCTATAGATCTACTGCACACTAAAGCGACGCTGATTAGTGATAAGTAATATTTTGCGCCTTATCTCTGAATGACATGAACAAATTTCCACCAACCAAATTTTGCTCTTATAATTATTTATGACCTCACATTATTTTTATTATATGTGTTATGTAATTGATATACCTAGTATGTCCTAGGTCCCAAAATATTTTAATAGTCAATCATAATGTAAAACATAAAAACATTATAATGAAGATTAATATATTATATAACTAATGAGTAAAATTGTGTTTATATAATTATGTTTTTCATCCCTATCCCTACAAACATGTAGTATGTTTGTAGTTTGTACTGTAGGTATGTATTTCCTAAATAATTGAGTTAACGAAAATTACTGAATCTAAACTAATTTAAATAATAATTAGTAATCTGATTGGACGATACAAATGCGTTACTAGTGTAGTAATACATAATAGCATTTAAGTAGCTATTGTTTGCGTGATATTTATTTTCTTCTCTCAAGTTATCTTAGTTTGCAGCATTATCTCGTAATAACGCACGCATAAAGAAACAAGATTGTATGAAATTAAGAGTGAAAATAAATCGAAATGTGCCTGCATACATCTTAATTTATTTATAAATGCATGATCATGCGAACGTAGTCATTATATATTAAATTTACTACGATATAACAATTTGTTTTAATAATAGTCATAAAAAAAATAAACTGAAAGGGGAAAGTAATGAACAATCTCGTCGAATTTTATGTTTTCCAATTCGCAAGATACGTACATTTGAGATTGAGGCTGATTGCCAGACTTTTTTCTTATCTTCTTAACTGGCGCAGTCACGCTCATCTTGCCTTGCATCCCCCTCCATGTGTCTCCCAGTTGGAGGTCACAGGATTCAATTCTACAGAAGCAGCAAACAAAATTAGCTATTATTAAATCAGTGTTCTAATGATGGCGGTCATGAATATGATTGATGTAATGATTTTAAATACGAAAATCAAACATTTTCTAACATTACAAACCGATCGAATAAATGCACTTTTTGTATGATTTTAAGCGCTTTGCCCCAAATCTATTGGCCTTGAACGACCGCAGTCTGTACCTAGTAAGTGAGTGATATCGCAAACTATAGAACTTAATATTTGGTAGGTACCTACCTACAGGTATAAAATAAATGAAATACAACTAACGGATGAGCAAATGAGTACGACATTTTGCCATCCAATTTTAATTAAATTCTTATATAGGTAGGTAGTCATAGATTAGTGATAACGCTACATGACAAATTAAAAAAAAGGGAAAATACTACTTAATTTACTATTCGAGTAAACTAAATTGTAGCAGATCTAATAAGCCTTAAAATAAATTCTTAATTTCTTATTTGCAAATAAGGAATGTACTTTATTGGCCAACTCTATATCCTTATACAGACAAATAGTATACTATGAATTTGAGCATAAGAATTGTTTTTGAAATAAAGGCAGTCCAAAGAAATATACCCGAAAGATTTATCTACGCTACCTATAGTCTATAGCCCTAAAGTAACGTATATCTTAATTCTTAACTTGGACGACTCGTATCGAATGCCAAATGAAGAATTGACTGAAGCTTGATGCGAAAGAGGGACAGAGATACCAGTTAAACGACGCCTACCGAGGAGCCCCACAACGCAACCTCACTGCGACGGGCGGACGCGCAACCTTGAAATAATAATGTTCGGAATAACAACGTAACATAAGCGTGACCAGAAATAGGTAGTATTATATCAAATAATTCGCCAAATTGTGAAGTACTCAAGGGCTCCTCAATACAATGACTTACAATGCAATACTAAACAATGAATAACAATAATACGGTTAGGTGTTTTGAGATTACACACAATCATTATTCAATAATGATAACACTGTTAGCGGTTAACTTTGTCAGCTCGATTGACCAGTTAAAATTGACACTGAATCGGTGAAAGTTGATAAGTATCGGAGGTGTTACGCGATCGAAGATTTCGCTTTTTCAATTGTTACTCAACAAGTATTCGTCATGAACCACACAGCCTGCAATGCTAAAGTCGTACTTCATGATGTTTGCCATTTAATTATCAAATACATAAGCAGCTGAAACTATATTAAAACAATACACAAACAGGCTTTAAAGAAGATTAAAATGTAGAGGTAAATTACTTAAAGTGTAGCAAAATAAATGAGTAACTTTAGGCAAGGCCGCGGACTAAACCACCTTGCTTGTTCGATAAAATCTTCTAACAATTATTATTTGGGGTCTTATTATAATTAGTCCATTGAATGAGTCCCTCCAAGGGGGGTCTAGAGTGCGTGAGTTAGTAACGTAAGATGTTTCTTCGGAAACATGTCAAGAGTCCCTAGGTAATAAACATACTAAAACCCCGGGACACTAGGAGGAGCCCCGGAGTGGGGGGAGGGGGACAATGGGTCCATTTTTTCATTTTTCGCTTAAATCTCAAAAACGGTACATGTTAGAGAAAAACTTTCAAGGAAAAGTTGAAAGGCCATAAAATTATCTACAAGTTGTACCTCAATCATTTTTTCCTATATCTTACCGTTTCGGAGTTATACGTAGTAAAAAATGATTTTGGTTCAAACAATTTCCCCATACTACACATCAATCGATCAAAAAATATTTCTTTCTTCCAAAAAACTCAAATGTGCAACTTGTGACCGGTACTGATAGATTGCTCTTAATTAGGTCTATAATTGGTGAAATAAACATATTCCTCCATGGAAGCCTTTAGGAGGAATCGATTGTCAAAATATTATATTAGGGCAGTCTGAGTTACTGAACTTGATCTTTTTATTTTTTTCTTCCAAAAAACTCAAAAGTGCAACTTTTGACCAGTACAGATAGATTGCTCATAATTAGGTCTATCATTGATAAAAATACCAGATTCCACCACGGAGGCGTTTACGGGGAATTGAATTTTATCAGGGTAGTTACGATAGTTGAACTTTTTATTTCTTTTCTTCCAAAAAACTCAAAAGTGCAACTTGTGACCGGTACAGATAGATTTCTCATAATAAGGTCTATCATTGATAAAAATACCAGATTCCACCATGGAGGCGTTTACGGGGAATTGAATTTTATTAGGGTAGTTAGTTAAAAAGTTCAAGCATCGTATCTACCCTAATAAAATTCAATACCTCCTAAACGCCTCCATGGTGGAATCTGGTTTTTTTGTCAATGATAGACCTAATTATGAGCAATCTATCGGTACCGGTCACAAGTTGCACTTTTGAGTTTTTTGGAAGAAAAAAAATAGAAAGTTCAAGTATCGTAACTACCCTAATAAAATTCAATTCCCCGTAAACGCCTCCGTGGTGGAATCTAGTATTTTTATCAATGATAGACCTAATTATGAGCAATCAATCTGTACCGGTTACAAGTTGCACTTTTGAGTTTTTTGGAAGAAAAAAATAAAAAGATCAAGTTCAGTAACTCAAACTGCCCTAATATAATATTTTGACAATCGATTCCTCCTAAAGGCTTCCATGGAGGAATGTGATTATTTTACCAAATATAGACCTAATTAAGAGTAATCTATCAGTACCGGTCACAAGTTGCACTTTTGAGTTTTTTGGAAGAAAAAAATAAAAATATCAAGTTCAGTAACTCAAACTACCCTAATATAATATTTTGACAATCGATTTCTCCTAAAGGCTTCCATGGAGGAATGTGTTTATTTTACCAATTATAGACCTAATTAAGAGCAATCTATCAGTACTGGTCACAAGTTGCACTTTTGAGTTTTTTGGAAGAAAGAAATATTTTTTGATCGATTGAAGTGTAGTATGGGGAAATTGTTTCAGCCAAAATCATTTTTTACTGCGTATAACTCAGAAACGGTAGAATATAGGAAAAAATGATTTAGGTACAACTTGTAGATAATTTTATGGCCTTTCAACTTCTCCTTGAAAGTTTTTCTCTAACATGTACCGTTTTTGAGATTTAAGCGAAAAATGAAAAAATGGACCCATTCTCCCCCTCCCCCCACTCCGGGGCTCCTCCTGGTGTCCCGGGGTTTTAGTATGTGTATTACCTAGGGACTCTTGACATGTTTCCGAAGAAACATTTTACGTTACTAACTCACGCACTCTAGAACTTTTTATTCAATGGACTAAATATTTAGAGCGTGTTATAGTTTTATATCAGATGATCCATTTATTTTCTCTTTGTTTTGTAAAAATAATAAAGGTGTATGGTAGAGATAGAATTTACATCAAATATTACGTAATGCTGTGAATGGTTGGGGTTTTGTCGACATTTTCCTCTGTCGAAATGATTTTCGATATTACAAATATGTACAATAATTTCTGTACGGTTCATTTCAATTTATCAAAATAATCATGGAATGGTCGATCTTTACCAATTGCGATACAAAGTATGGGTTGCGATCACAATATTTTATTTTATCGATGCCTGTGTAGAAAATATAAAAAGGGAAGATTTCTATCAATTGATTATTTCACTTTTTGCTAATATAGCGAGTGCAAAAGAGGATAGAGAATATAAGAAGATAAGTAGATTGGCTACTCCGATGTGTTTGTCGTCATGGTTTTATGATTGTTTGGATATACTTTTTTGTACAAGACTATTTTTGCTGATATTGTAGATAATTGTTTGGTAGGGGCAAAAATGCCTTCCTATTATAGACGTCGATGACAAGTTCAACTACATATTACATGTACATATATGCAAAGTAGAAGATCAATAATTAATCAGAAGCCTACGACGAAATTTGGACAGGATCAGAAAATCAGAATTATAATATCAGCTGCCTCTTTAAGGCATTACTTAAATAATCTATAGTAAATCTATTAGGTAAAATTTAGGTAAAATGTTAGGCTTGTTACTTGGAATGGAATATGTACTTTGTTAACACATAACCATCAACCACATCACTTTATAGGTAAAGGCGATCAGATCGCAGCCGCCAAAGCATCGTTGAAACTTAATTGTAAGAACTCGAGTTGAGCAAGAGATGCTAAGACAGAAAAATACAGATCATACAGATTTCCCAAGATGTAAGCATGACATATGTACCACACCACGCCACCACAAAAAGTAGGATAAGTAAAGGATAAATAAGAGAAATGAAAGAGGAAAATGTGACCAATAAACCATGTAAAAATAAGATAAATTACGTATCAGTTGGCGAGGTAGTTCATCAGTAACAATAAATATGGGCGCTTGTACGACCATAATTGGAAGGCGAATGCTTATTAGATTTAACAGTATTTCTGATTTCATAGATGGCAGGTGTGTAAACCTAAATCTTTAAAACGTTCTAAATACGATTCAAAGAATGATTTATCCCCTCTAATCGATCTATAGGTACTCTTATTCAAACATAGTCTTAATAAGTAAATCACCACCATAAATAGTAATATAAGTACAATTACATGTTACTGGTTATTACTAACAATGTTTATAATCGTTATTAGAAATAAACGTTAATACGTAAACAACAATTCTTATTATATTACCTACATATATCTGATGGTGCTACATTATTGTATGATGATGATGATAAGAGATTATACTTAAGTAATTAGTTTACATTACATAGTTAGATAAAGGCGGACTAAAGTTCCTCATATAGATGATGTTGCAATATGGATCATGAAATGAAATAAATTGAGAAAAACAATGACATGTCCTAAATTACAACATGTTGATGAAATGCTGACTTCTCGTTTCCATATGTTTTATTTAACATAATAACACGATACAATAATTGTTGTAATTTTTCAATTTAACATAATGTTCAATAGTAAACTCTGGTCATTTTTACATTTTTACATTTAATAAAAGGTAGTAGGAATCTCTATTTTAGTTATATCAATATAATTTTCAATTTCTTCGCGTAGGTAAGAGGTATTTTCCAATGTTTTAAATATCCGAGTAGTTACCTACTCTTAATCAGTAACATTAATCTTGTAAAAATAAATGTAAGTATTTGTTTTAGTTGTTTAAAATCATAAATGACTAATATTCTCCATCAACCTTTTCTAAAAGCAAACCACTTGTGGAATCTAAGTAGTTTTCAAGGTATTGCCCATTTACCTTGATAATGTGTTAACGGCAACATCAATGTCGAAAAAGATATCAACAAGCTCTTCAACTTCAGAATCTGGAGTCATTGAAGGTGGCAAGGTCGGAGTATGTGGAACTCCATCAGGGGAGTGATTGACACTCTTGAAGAGCAGGGTTTCTGTCTGGACCATAGGCAACATTGCTACAGGCTCCGCTGAATCTGCTCGCTACCACCACTATCGTGATGAAAGTCACTGTCTATAAGTTTAGATGTAATACACAGTTTGAATCCGCATCCAAACACACACTGCATTGCGCCACGCTCGCCGCGACGCTATATTTCAAAGTTAATAAGCTACCTAATAATCCATTCAATCTTACACTATTCCCTCATATAACATAGTTTAACTCGGAATGTTTTTGCAAAAAAAACGTTTACTGAAGGAAAACGTGCACTAACTTTATTACGCAGCTAATAAAATAATGCAATTCCCTATTGATAGGTGTCTCGTGCGAAACGTTCGCTACAAAACGACGATGAAAGTCAACTGAAAGACGAGACACACATATACATACATCCTTGTCGTTCACTACTTCACAAATTATCAACACGACGCAGCGCGGCGGCGCGATACGACACGCAGCATCGACGGCGCGGGGAGGTTAGTACCAACATACTTGCTGACCGGCTTTACCATATCGCCGCTACAGTCGCTCCCACGTCATAGCTATCTAGCCGTTTCTCTTTCGATCTCACTCACCGAAACGACACTGATCACATCGTCGAGTAAGGTCGAAAACTTACGAGGATAAACGTATTATCAAAATTTCTGATATTAAAGGAACTATATATTTTTTTACTATACATTTATATGTTTCACTTTCCCCTTCACATACCACTACCTCGTCATTCAGTCGACTTACTCGTTGAACAGATTAAAAGCCGATTTATGTCAATTTAATTTATACGATTAATTGAATATATTTAGCGTTATGTACCACTAGCTCCAATCATACATAATATAATTCAGATAATAACAATTTATCGTGTGCAAGCGGACACGAAGATAACTACGCATAGATAGGTGTATATATAGACATGAAAGTGAAATGGAACAGTATTCGTGTCAAGTGCACAATTTAGATAACAAGGTCACTTATTGCATAACTCATTTTAGTGATATTGCCTAGTTTAGCCTAACTTGTGCAAAACGACTATTTTAACGGCACCTACATAAATCTGGTCATTATTTTCTCATTATGACATTAAGGCCCGATTTTTCAATCCTTAGTTAAAACTTACCCGTCCAATAAAGTATTACACGATAATATTAAAATGTCGCCTATAAACTGTCAAAGAAAGACAAGAAGAAAATATTTTTGCTAGTTTAATACGTTATTCGACGAATAAGTTTTAACCAACGATTGAAAAATCAGCCCTTAGAGTAACAATATTAGTATCTTAGAAAAATAGATAAAGTGAAAAAAATCCTACATCAAAAGTAAAACATTTTACCCAAAGATCCGTAAAAAAAAGATAGAGAGAAAAAAAGAGGTACATGTTTTATTTAATAAAATAATATTGTATACATATAACGTTATGAAAATACTCATAAAGATCAGTAAAACAAGTAAAGAAGCATAAGTAGAGGAAGAACGACCGTGCGCGGCATGTGCAGATATCGGTGCAGGCGGCCCCGCAGATCTATGTCAGTGGGTCACGGCAATGACGTGGCACACGGCCGCGGCGAGCCGCGCACTTCATTCTAATTCCGCTTCGCCGGTGTCGGTGTCATCGCTTCCCTAGCTACTTTATTGACTCAATGCGAAGACAATAATAATAATTAATTAACACTTGCTAGCGTTTTAATTGAAATCCAGCAATCGAAGCGGCGGAAACGATAAATGTCCTTATAGGATGAAAAATATTTCAATGTATTGAATCAACATTCCTCGTATTAAAAGTAGAACAACGAGTCATCGAATATACAGAAATTTCCCGTACCAATTCAAGGTTTCTACGGAATTAAGAGGCTGAGTTAAAATGTTCACAAATGACCATTAAATTAATACACATGAACAGTTTTATAGATTTTTTTGTGGCAACAAATCTGTATCAATCTTAGGTATCAATCCTAGCTCTATAAATAAGTATCGCATTCTACAACGTCATATTGCAAATTGCATCAGATTTAATAATTCTTATAATCTGAATTCGTAATTCACTTCATAATGAACAAAATACGCTTGATGTGTTACTTGTATTAACAGAATAAAAATGGGTATCATTTAAGGTTTGTCCTCAAAATAGTAGATCTGTCACCAAAATGTAGTCACCAAACAATGCAAAATCAGTTCCACAATAAATCACCTAAAATCCTGAGATATAAGGTCTAGTACCAAATAAATGTTTTTGTATGTATTATAATAGGTGTAACTTAATAAGTATTTAAGCAAACTAATTTAAAGAGATCACCAATAAATAATAATATGTTACTAGTAAATTTGCATTAAGTTCAAATAAAAAATTAGGGTTGTCATCATCGTTTCAACCAAAAGATTCTGCAACTAGTCTAGTTAAGACTCCCAAGGTTCTAAATTTCCACTGGTAGTATAAATTATATTTAAATATTTTTTTAGCAGAGTAGTAAATAAAACAATTAAAGTCAACATAATCAATATTTATCGTTTAAAATAATTACCAATGAACAATCAGCGCTGGTTTAAAATAGCTGGCTTATGGCTAGCAGAATAGTAGATAAAACACTTAATTAAAGTTAAAATAATCAATATTTATTCTTAAAAATAATAACCACTGAATAATCAGTGCTGGTTTGGATTTGGAAGGGCGCCCCCTTTGATCATTTTTTCATTAAAATTATAAATTGATGTATTAAATTGGTAACGAATACTATTAATTTAATATCTGAACGAAATAAAATGTTACTATTTTATTGGTGACAAAATATCAAATAAAAAGGAGTCGCAGTCAGGGATCGATAATCGATTTATTTGGTGACAGATCTACCATTCTGAGCACAGAGCTATTATTTAAGTAACAAAACTGTTATTATAAGAACGAAGTTTATATTCATGTAATGCAATATAATTTTATTGGTTTTCGATATCTTATTTTACACATATATTAACATTAATTTGATAATTCAAACCTGGGAACTATTTTTGTTTATCTGAGAACGAAAATATTTCGTGGTGATAGATCTATTTATTAGGTGATACAACTTGATGACAAATATAAATTTTGGTGATAGAAAATATAGTTCCCAATAAAAATTCAAATCGGCGTTTAACACCATTAATACAAACTACAAAGCACAACAGATATTATAGATCAGATATATTATGTTTACTTTAATTTTTAAAATTTATTTAGTGAAGTTATTGTGGTACTAATCCACGGAGAGATCTAAAATTTTTCGTTTTTCGCCTTTTAGTCCAGTAATATTAGTAGTAGTTTAGCCTAGAAAGTTTTCTGGTATGTAGTGTGAAAATGAGGGATTTTTAAAATGAAGTACATATTTCTATATTGCCACCTCGTATCTTTCTTCTATTTTACTTTCCCTCTCGCACCGCCACATTGGAAAAAGGCATCGTAACGCAAGTTCATCGTTGCATCGTTTTGTCGATTTAAGAAAAATATCTATGACTAGAGAAAATTTCCAACAATTTCTATTTTAGCAACCTTTTTCATAAAATCTTTACTTTCAGCGTACGAGCGCCGCTGAAAGTTCTATTTACTTCGAATTTTCACGGTATGGTAAAATAGAAGAGTGGGGGAAGAATTTTTCATGTGGTTTCCTCTGTAAAGTTAATCCACTTGTCATGTACAATTCAGAAATTAAGTTCTGGATGCAGATGCTTCGACAAGGAAGAGAGGTATCCAACACAATAAAATCCAGACACATTTTGTCAGATCAATCTGGAAAAAATCGGAATGTGTGTAGGGATCAGTGAAACTTTAGTTAGCATTTCGTTTCGTTCAGATTTGTACGATGTTTATTGCAACAGTTTAAAAAAAAGCGCACATTTATTCAACGAGGTAAAAATCATGAATACGTTCCGTCCTTATTGATTTATAAAGAGTGTATGTAACACGACTATCTCATAACACATATGTATATACATAAATTACATAATAATATATTATAATGATAAATATATTTAACTACTAGTGGTCCGCCCCGGCTTCGCCCGTGGTACCTACATGTTTAAACTATCCTATCTCTCAAGTTGGATTGAACTGCACATGGTGTGCGAATTTTATTATAATCGGTTAAGTGGTTTAGGAGTCAATTGAGGACAAACATTGTGACACGAGATTTATATATATTAAGATTTCAATAACGAATAGCTCGGCGGTATTTTTGGAAAGACATGCCTAATAAATCCTCGTAAATTTTCAATTTTCAGTTGTTATAAAAAATTACAGGTAAACAGATTCGGTAAATATGAATTGAATATTATATTGCACATAAATCTAAAAGTCAGGTTTTTACAAAACAATTGGCGAGCGATTGTAACAAAGTTAACAATATAATCATAATAAACAAATAGGTATCTGAGTAAACTGATGAGGTTCAAACCTCACGAGAGCCTTTGCAATTTGATGAAATGAGACTAGTAATGAGAGTACAAATTGCTTAATATATTGCTCGGGGATCATGTGAGATATTTCCATTTAATTCTCATAATTAACCCATTTTGTGCACATTTATGATAAAATACTGTTTTGAAAATGAAACGAGAGTTTAATTTATTTAACCTATAAACTGAAACTTCTTATTCATAACATAGAAAACATTGGACAAATATTCTGTTCGCCATTTTAAATAAGATTTCGATAAAATTCTCATGAAATTTAGTGTTCGAGTTAGTCACGGCTAATCTCAAATAATTCCCACAGTCACTCTGCACCCTCCTCCGGTTCCACCAACAAACTATGCAAAATACGAATTATGTTATTGTTATATATCTGAATTATATTACATATCTATAAATATCAGTGCTTGGATCTCAACGGCAAATGGCAAAGATGGAAATAAAGAATGATTTGTCTCTAGTTAAAAGATATAGAGGAGTATGAATCGATCATCGAAAATGAAAAAACGTATGAGTATGGACGCATATTTCAGAGTACCTAGCCTAATAATATAATAATGTCGATTAAGGAAAATATTATTTATGAAAACTTGGGCGTTTAGCAGGAAAAAATCTTACGCAAGTCGTACTAGCTAACCGCATCAATGCTAAAACGGTTGTCAATACCAATGTTGCTCAACTGTGAGTAAGTTGTAATACTGGTCTTGGTATTGGTATTACCAACGAGTTCTACGTCACAGCTAAAGATTCAGAAAGATTGATATATATTTAAGTGTACATACGTTTTTACGATCGTAATTTCTAAGTTACGAGAAGTAGTTAGGCGATTTATTCATTACATAAAGAATTATGCAAATTTATAGAGATGCTTACAAGTTAAATGTGATTTATGAAACTATTAAGAAAATTGATCATGGTGTGAATGATTAAATTATCATACAATATCCTGTTATACTGAGACCGCTAATCTAGTAATGAGAGCACTAGTCATTCAACAATATGCCGAGCGTTAAATCCGCTCTGTTCAAAGGGCCATGTTAAAATCCGCTAACTAGTTGGACGTTGAGTGACGCTTGGTAAATCAACGTTCAGCCTAGTTATTCAATTGAATGTCATCATTCGATGAATCCGCTAGTCATTCAATCAAATAGAATATTCAACAATTATTATACTTTAAAACTCTGTAATTCTAAAAATTATTTCTTTTTTAACAAAAGAGTGTTACTTCACGTCGTTATGATAATGATTTAATTGTTTCGTGAAGTAAGAGTTTTCAGCAGTGAAAGGAATCCTCGCAAATGCGTTGCGTCACGTGGGCGGGCGGATCGATTGTGTGGACCAGTGCAAGGGCGCTTGCGTGAAAGCGATGTTTTATTATCGACCAGTAACTTTTCACCTAAGTCTTTTGGGGCAGGTTAGGCCTATTGCTCTGAGGTCAAGGTCACGTTCCTTCCCGCTAAAACGTACATACCTCTTAACTCTTAAGTAATCCGATCACACGATATACAATTTTATATTTTCCATATAGCACTAGTCAAGCGCGTAGTGTTCGACAGCGGTAATCTGTACGTACTAGCATTAAACCTTTTCATTTTAGATGTAAGCGCAATGTCAATGACCTACCACCCTGAAACAGTGTGAATAAACTCGCAATTATTCATCCTCGGAACTAGGTATAATGTGTATTATATTAATTATTATATTAAAAAGACCTGGAAGGCAGTAAAGAGCATATGTAACATTAAAAACAAGACCTCTAATAGCACAGCACTGTTAGCTACATCTACCGACCCCGACGCAAATTTAAATAACATTAACAGCTTCTTTGCTGGTGTGGGAGAGCATCTTGCTGAAAAAACACTACGTCTGTTAAATAAATCCGAAGTCGAGCTGGCTGACATGCTTGATCCGCAGAATGACAATAATTTGTCGGGTAAATCCTTTTTTGCAACGGCAACCGATGAGACTGAAGTGAAAAAGCTAATAAGCAATCTTAAGGAATGTTCAGCACCAGGGTGGGATGGAATCACCAACAAAATACTTAAGCTAACTAAAGATCATGTAGCTTCACCCATTGCTTTTTTGTGTAACCTTAGCATCTCAACCGGAATAGTCCCACTTTCAATGAAAACGGCCGATGTATGCCCAATTTTCAAGTCAGGCGATAACACGATTCCCTCAAATTACCGTCCAATATCACTTCTCACTTCGGTTTCCAAAATTCTAGAAAAAATTATGAATACCAGGCTTCTAAAATATCTCGAAAAGAATCGATTAATATCAGACAACCAGTATGGTTTCCGTAGCCAAAGATCAACAGAAAATGCAGTAACAAATCTTATCGATTTTGTCACCTCTAAATTGGACGATGGATATAAATGTATTGGAGTGTTCCTAGATTTAGCGAAAGCTTTTGATACAGTGTCTAGACGCATTCTTTTAAAAAAGTTGGAATCCTTCGGCATCAGGGGCACTCCTTTAGCGTGGTTTCAATCCTATCTCACTGAACGTAGGCAAAGAACTTGTATAGGTCAAAAGCACAGTAGCTATGACACAATCAACTTTGGCGTACCACAAGGCAGTGTGCTAGCACCGACCCTCTTCATTCTCTACATAAATAGTCTCTGTTCCTTACAGCTACCCAAATCAAAAATCTTCACTTATGCCGATGACACCGCCATCGTCTTCTACGACAAAACCTGGGAAAAAGCGTACGAGGTTGCAAATACTGGTATAAAGCAAGTCTCTAATTGGCTGAATCTCAATCTCCTAACCCTTAACGCAGAAAAAACAAAGGTCATCAATTTCAGCGTTAACAAAAGAAACTCATGCAAACAGCGTCTCGCCATTAAATTTCACTATGGCAACTGCTCACAAAATAACATAATATGCGACTGTCCCACATTCGAAGAAGTTCAAAATATTCGTTATCTTGGAGTCTATGTAGATAACCATCTCAACTGGAAAAAACAAATTGATTATGTCTCAGGTCGCCTACGTAAGCTAATATATATATTTAAAATAATGGGCCAAGTCGCTTCGGACAAACTGCTTAAAATGATCTACTGCTCATTATGCGAATCCATAATCAACTACTGCATTGTAGTATGGGGTGCTGCACATAAAACACACTTAATGAGAGTAGAGCGTTCCCAACGAGCCATACTAAAGGTATCATATAGGAAACCCCGTCGCTACCCAACTGATATCCTCTACCAGGAGACCGGTTGTTGTATGCGAGTGCGACAACTATACATTATGTCGGTCGCTCTTCGGTTTCACAAAACTGCACCATCAAATATGTATGTCCCTTCTCGTTCCCAAAGATGTAGAAAATGGAATAGACCTAAAACTAAACTAAATTTTGGCAAAAAATCATATCTATACATGGGTCCTTTTATTTACGAAAAACTAAATTTAGCAACTAACCTCCTACCCCTGACCAAGAGGCAATGCAAAAAACATATAAAAAATTTCCTTTGTGGCTTGGACTACGAACACACCGAAAACTTCCTCAGACCATTAAAATAATTCTACAAACTCACTCAAGACATTCATCCTATCTCATTCACTCTCAGAAATTTATTCAAATAGCATATTGCATGTATTTTCGTAGTTAAGAATTTACCTCTGTATAAACTGTAAATAGACGTAAGCTGGAAGAGACTATTCTCCACAACACAGGGAATCCTAGTGTGGAGATTAGTGCATTGTATTATCTACAAAATGTTTATGCAACAATAAAGATTTTTGTATTTTTTTTTTTTTTTTTTTTGTATTTAAATATACCAATACTAATTTGGATATTATATTTTCTTCTTATAATGTAATTATTCCCTTTCATACCTATACAAAACTTTCCTTATATTTATATCACCAGATAAAAGTATTCATTATTAAATGATGGAATTAGACTGAATCATAATTTTCTTTATTCATTTAATATATCTGGCTGGGTAGGTACTTTTATTTTCTCTAAAGTCTAAATAGATTTACCTTCGTGAGAATTGCTATAATATAACACCTATGTACATCATGCTATATGAATCGGTAGATTTGAGAAGCAAAATGCGCGAGAAATGTGCGCAAGTACGGTGTAAACAGCCGGTGAAGGGTGCGGGTTTCCTTGGCTCGGGATTGATCGTACCCTTACTGCTCGCTCGACACGCTGAGCCAGCGAGGTCGCCATGGAAACCGCCAGTGCTACTGCCGTCATAGCGTCGCCATGATAACAAAAACTACTTCTCAATTGCTCTTCATTTTCATAAACATGATATTTCCGAAGAATTAGGCCCACACATATTATATCGATCTTTGGAACACGTTCATAGAAAATTATTATAAAGTACTAGGTACTGAGAGAGATAATGTCGCATTCTTATGTAATTGAGTTAAAGAAAGTAAAATTATGTTTTAGGTGAATCGAAAAATTTTCATTAAATTATAATTAGGATAAAATGGAGATGGTGCTTTCTTCTATATCCATTATAAATCATCACCTACCTTGCATTTTCGTTGGCCAGGACTTGCATAAATATGTCATTGACGTGTGTGGCGCCATTCAGCGCCGTATCGTGACGATCCGTGGCTACACCCGATTACCAGCAAACTCCGATGCAAAACTTCTAAAACAATTAAGAATAAATTGGTTATCACAGGTTCAACGACACAAACTCACACTGCCTCCCAATTACCGCTACGAAAATGTACTGTACAATAGATTTTATGCACCAAATTGCATATCATATCTTCACTACGATTATAAAAAGTTCTCCGCCGCGTCTGTCTTTCGATCTGTTCACGATAAACTCAATAACGAAAGTACCTATTTTCATTCTGTTTTCACTGTGATTATCGAGGAAGGTAAGTATATAATTTGTCAAGTTTAAGTACCTACACAACATGGGCGAAACCGCGGGCAGAAAGCTAGTTAAAGAGCTAGTAAGAAAGTCGTGTTAGTTACACTATATTTATAACTTAAGAACGCTGCACCAATTTGAAAGATTTAAAATTAAGGAGAAATAAAATTTTCAAAAACAAAAAAACTGCCTGGGCGGAGTCGCGGCCGGGGCACAGCTCGTTCTTAGTCTTAATATATATAAATCTCGTGTCACAATGTTTGTCCTCAATGGACTCCTAAACCACTTAACCGATTATAATAAAATTCGCACACCATGTGCAGTTCGATCCAACTTGAGAGATAGGATAGTTTAAACATGTAGGTACCACGGGCGAAGCCGGGGCGGACCACTAGTAATATTATAAATGCGAAAGTGTTCTTGTGTGATTGTCTTTCTTTCACGTCACAAGAGAGCGATTTAATGATATGATTTTTGTGTATGGAGTTAATACCTAAGTAAGTCGGGTTAGTATTTATAAAATTTATTAATTTAATAATTTTAGAAATATCTATGCAATGGGAATTTGCTTTGAATATGCGGACAAAGCCGCGAGGCGTAAGTGGTATATATAAAAAAACTAAAGCCTAAAATTATATGTTTCCTCTCCACAACATAGTACATACCTATAAAACAAAGTCGCTTCCCCCTAGTTGTTTGACTATGCTCAGATTTTAAAAACTACAGCAACCTTAGTAAGCAACAGATTTTGATGCGGAGATTTCAGTATGTAACATTAGTGGTGATTTAAAAAGAAACAAGTTCTAATAGTACAAAATATATGTAACTACGTACATATTATATCACTACATAGTATAAAACAAAGTCGATTTCCCTGTCCCTATGTCCCTTTGTACGCTTAAATCTTTGAAACTACGCAACGGATTTTGATGCGGTTTTTTTTAATAGATAGAGTGATTCAAGAGGAAGGTTTATATGTATAATAACATCCATTAAATAGTGGAGAAGTACTGTTATTTTTGAGGTTTCTAAAGTGATGTCGTAAAAAATTACATTTTTTCCGCTTACATTGCAAACGCAGGCTGAACCCTACGAGTTTTATCAAAATAATGTACTAAGTATTATACACATTGAAAAGGTCTATAGAAAAGTCCGCGATGGTATATGTCTATCTCTTATGGATAACCCACAATAACATTTTTTTGTCAATTACTTTTTACGAAAAATAATGGCTAATTTTCGATGCGATTTTAACCAATACAGCATTAATCCTTAACCAATTAAATACCTTGAATACATTGTTCGTTTAATATAGATCTATATGGCCCTTTACACCGTATGATTTAAGTGAATATTTTCGAAGATATTACAGATTTAAAAATTGCGGGACGTAGCGTTTGCGGCGGTACCGGCCGGCCGCCAGGCTATCTATACGAAGTCGGAGCGGGCCGCTGTTTTTAACCGACTTCAAAAAAGGAGGAGGTTCTCAATTCGACAGTATTTTCTTTTTTTGTATATTTGTTACGCGATTACTCGGGCAATTATAAACCGATTTGAATAATTCTTTTTTTATTTGGTAGGTCATACGTCAGAGGTGGTCCCATTGTCACCAGGTCAGGATCTGATGATGGGATCCCGGGAAAATCGAGGGAAACCCTCAAATTTTGAAGGCATATACACTGTTTATCAGAAATTATTTTTGTACATATATAGGTATAGTCTTGAAGTCGGTTTTTGTTTTTTTTCTAAAAATTTACTTTATTATTATATACAACGTTCACAGTTTTTCTGTAGTGTATTTAGTATCAGCATTGCACCCGTGCGAAGCCGGGGCAGGTCGCTAGTATATGTATATAAATAAAATTGTGTTTGTTCCGGCTAATCTCCAAAGGGGCTTGATCGATTTTTTCCGGGATTAGGTAATCCTTACACTGGCTGGAGTAGGTAATCCTTATATCAACAAGCTTAAGCTAATTTTCTTTGAATTCCACCTTAAGAGCACAATTTTCGTTTTATAATTGAAATCTAAATAGATATTTCTTAATTAAATTGTTTAAAACTCTTAAACAACTTGTTCTCTATGTCGATCTATAACTTGAAAATATTCTCAAGTCTCAAATAGTAGGTATTTGCGTGAAAAAGTAACAAACATCCATACATACTCACACGCATTTATAATGTTGAAAGAAAGAAAGAAACATTTTTTTATTGAAGTCTGACAGGTATGAGGTACATTACGCTCGAGGTAACCGTGTTCTAAACGGAAATTCGTAAACGAATGAAATGTATCACTTTGGTAACAAGTAGCCTTTATCACTCTCTAGCCTCCCAACTATCTCCCGATATGAAATCATACAATACATATTATAAAATTTCTCTGTTGCGACGTGAATGAAAGACAAACAAATACACACACTTGTACGCATGTATAATATTAGTTAAAGACTAAAGGTCAATGTTGAAAAAGTTATGGGTCGTTTGAACCACCAGGTGACCTATCTAGAATGATATAAGAGCATAAAATAATAAGATTCAGCACTATGCCGTCACTTGTAAGCTGTCCAACTGAGTGCAGATGAGAATTCGAAGGTACAGGTAGAGTGAGTACATTTTCGTCACATATGTTTGTACGGCATTCTTACCACCGATAGATTCATTAAAAATAATAAGAAAACGCACAGTGCCGTACAAAAATGGTGCGCCACAAAGTCAGAATTTTTGTTTTCCAACAATTACCGGGGTGAATTTGGTCATTTTGTACGGCATCTTTGTCATACTATTTCAATACTGCTTTTAATCCATTATTCCGCAACGCCGTACAAAAATCATTTGCTTTGCATTTATTTTGCAGTATTAATGTTATATTTTTGGATGCTGTAATACATTCAAAAACAACTCAATGTGACCAGCACGAAGATCTTAGTTACTAAGGCCGTGTAAACCGGCCATATGATTTATATTTTATAAATTTTTAATAATAAAACAGTAATTAGAGTATTTCTGTATATTAAATGTATTTTTTTGGAATAATTACATACATGCAAAGCAAGCAATATACGCGTTTTAGACCCCGAAACAATGGCTAGATGTTTTTTTTTTTTAGTTTTAAGGGCAAAATACGAGTTTGTTCGATTTGGGTGAGTGATTCAAAACTGCAAATGCGGTACAAAGCTTTGACACTTTTTCGGTTCTGAGCCACAAAAGAAAAAAACGGAACCTTCTAGGACACTTTGGCCGATTATACTACATATTTTAGATTCTTCATTTTTTACAATCATTTTAAATAAAAACGAAAAAATTGCTCACTATGCGTTGTAGTTACAATCAAATATCAACATCGCGAAATCCTAGTTGTGGCTCTAATGAAAATGCTCGGAGACTGTTGTGGTATTTAAAATGAAGAAAAAGCATGATGCGTTGTGAACTGCATTAATTCGTTTTGGTAACTAAATGCATACCACAATCCCTAACTTTCATATGTGTTCTATATTTCACAATAATTTGAAAATTGCAATAATTTTCCTAAATAACAAACGGAAATCATCTAAATTGTTTTATGTAAAAATGGCTTAGTGTCGCCGCACACGAGCAACGGGCCACAGCCACAAACGCCGCCACGAGAAGCTAGACGCAGCTACAAAAGTAGCTGAAGCGCGCGACAGCCACTTGTGGCCGGTGGTCGCCACTTGTGGTCGGTAGCTGCTATTTTTTTAACCATGCAAATGCAATGCAGTATCCTGTATCATAATGGACTCGGACGAAGAAGGTTTAATTGCGCTGCTTCTGATAAGAAAACGTCGTAGAAGGAGACGAAACCGTAGTTATTGGATACATCCAATTTTAACAAATGTACATAAACGGAATCGCGCGTTCCTAGAAAGTCCCGTTTTTCACTAATCCGTGTGATTTACGAATTATAGGTATATCCATTTCCAATGAGTTGTGTATAATAATGGATTACCTACCTACATTTCCATTAACATAGCTATATAAATGTTAATTATTATCATTACCTAGTTATCTCACTAACTACTTTAAATCTCAAATATGAATATTGTAAAATATATATATTTAAAAATCAAGGATAAATCTGTTTATTGATTAGTTTTAAGTACATATTAACAAATAATTAAGCTATAAAAAGAGCAGGCATTTGAATAACAATGGAAAGATTTTCTATTTTAAAACAATGTGAACATTTTAGTAACAGATAAACACTCCCCATCAGAAATGTCCTCCAGACTCTGCTTATTGCTCATGGTCAAACCTGTATGCATAAAAAATTTTCTAGTGGCAATTGCAAATTTGCCAAAGTGTAAAATTCAAGCAAGTTATTCTGAAACCAGTATGTATTAAATGAAATACATAATATTGTCAGTAAAATTAGCATACCCTGGATAGATTAATTATTTACTATCAAATTACAATGGACAAAAATCTAATTAGATTTATTAATTTAAAGCACTTTTAACAGTATTGTGATCAAGTATTATTTATTTTAACTGCAACATTTTGTAGAATTTAATTGCAAAAATGTAAAAGTAGCTGTTTGTCTGTTTATTCTAAACACCTAGATCACTGAGCCAGCTGACATTGCATAAGTCCAAAGATAGCTTGAGAACCGAGATAGTACATAGGAAAGGTTTGTTCTCAGATAACCAGAACAGGAACTATAAAAGGTTTTCCTTTGAGTTAGCATGCAGTGGCAGAATACTTGTATATATATATATATATATATATATATATATATATATATATATATATATATATATATTTCATTATAATATATGTATCTAACAATAAAATATATAGAAAAACAAATAGAGATTATATGTTTGATAATAATTAAGAGTCATAATAAAATAGGGTATGAAATGCAAAACCGCTAGTGCGAGTCAGTCTCGCAAACTAAGGATTCCTAGTTTTGTACTAATTAGCTAAAAAACAATTACTTACAATAAAAACTTAATCGTTAGCCTATTTATTACCCTGCCCACCGTCCATAAAGTCATTTTTTTATTATTTATGGTTAAAGTGGTAATAGAAATACATAGTTTCTCAAATCACATTTCCTGAGATAAAACCTTGTACAGTAAATTTTAAGTTACTAGAAGTTTATAGTCCAGATTAAAAAATGAATAATAGTATATTCTGTACTAGTAAGCTTGATCTTTTTGACAGACGGGCTAGTGATGGGAAACAGAATATATATCTCATAGTCCATAAAATGCATACTTGTCACTGTGACTAGATGGTGTGGGTGTAGGTATTATGTTTGAAATTCCTTATTGCACTAGATGTATAAAACATTGGGATGATAATCATTGGTGGATAATACAAGAAGTACCTCAATACACAGGGTTATATTTAGACCTCCCACCAAATTTAAATAAGTGGTACAGACCATATAGTTAAGTAAACAACTTTCCAAAAAAAAAACAGTTCAAAAAGTGAAAAAATGTATTCAGTTTTTTTTTTTATTGATATTAGTAACAGTTACTGCCTGATAGTTTTGTTCCATGTGTCCGACCATTGTAGCATTGTACAAGCGTCTATTCTTTTCAGTGTTCCTATTTTAATTTTACTTTGAGGCAATACAAAGTAAAAAAGACCTAATTGAATCTTTAGCGACTTTTGTGTTCCCCCGGAATCACAGACACAATAGAAAATCTATTGTGTCGCGGTCTCATTGGGCCGCTCGGTGGTCAAGGGGTTAATTTTAATCAGAGAAATTTACATAGCTGTCAAAAAGACCCACTTGGGGTATAATTGGTACATACAGTCTGATTATTACAAGAAGCATATATTAAACACATTGTATCAAATTGCATTTAAAAAATTGTAATGCAATTCAGAAAATCTGTATTGAAATATAAAATAAATATCTTTTGAAATGGACTGTTGTCTTGAATGTGATAAATATCTTTTGTATCTAATGATATCAAATTAAAATAAAAGCACCAGTAACTTTTTTTTAAATCTTACTTTGAAGGGGTTTTGTCAACAATTGACAATGTCACCCCTATAGAAACTACACCAGTAAGAGCTAGCGCGCATGAGCAACTTTGTCTCCGCAACTATTTTGTCTCTCCACCCATGGGTTAGTATGAAAGTGCGCGCACGTAGCGACGCAACTCCCCATAAAAATTGATGGGAGAGACAAAATAGTTGCGGAGACAAAGTTGCTCGTGCGCGCTAGCTCTAACTTAATGATAGATTTGGTTTTAAACACTTAAAAGCTCAACACTGAGCTGCCTATTATTATTTTGAATGTAAGGCTCAAAGATATATATATCAATCAATAACAAAACAGTTAAATAGTAGTCAGAAACTAGTTTGACAGGCATTTAGCCCATTTCCCACTAGAGAAAATATGATGTTGGTTTAAAAAAAGACCCAGGTCTATCTTGGTGCTTTTTATTAGTCCTCAATTTTGACAATTTATCCTTATCAAAGTGGACACAAATCCAACAAATCAAATATCATAAAAATCCATTCATCGGTATTTCTTTAGAAATTTGCGGCACGAATTAAGGGGGGGGAGGGGAGGGAAAGGGAGGGGGGAGGTAAGGGGAGACCCCCTATAAAATGGGGGGGTGCGGAAACCCCCCCTTCTATTTTTTTTTATTTTTTTTGAGATTATATTTATACTAGCTTTCCGCCCGCGGCTTCTCCCGCTTCGTCTAAAACATAATAAATTATATACTAAAACCTTCCTCTTGAATCACTCTATCTATTAAAAAAAACTGCATCAAAATCCGTTGCATAGTTTTAAAGATTTAAGCATACATAGGGACATAGGGACAGAGAAAGCGACTTTGTTTTATACCATGTATGTAGTGATGTAGTTAGAAATATATCGAAGATTATGGGCTTTCTTGACTGCTCCGGCGCTGCAGAACGTGGCGCTTGCCCCCGTGTACCTCGTTGCAGGCAGGAGTCTTCACTCGCCTTCGTAGCTTCGGCTTTTTGGTCGCCTTTGGCGACCAGCCTCAGCCACTCCGGCTCGCTTGACTCTGCCTGCTCCTCAGCACACGCGGGCGCCACGCTCCTCCGCGCCTCCGACTTTTTAAATACACTCTAGTGTATGACAGACAAGTACCACGTGGAATCGGGGAGGACAGATTCGGTTCTGTGATTAACAATTTGTGTGCAATATACATACAATAAAAACATTTTTTTAAATAATTATTTATTCAAATCTTGTATACATGTTTGATACAATTTACAATGGCAATGAATGGATCCATTTTATTTTTTCCACCGAGCGTCTCCACATATTCTATAATATTATCACCGAAGTTTGCTGGGTGGTTATAGTTATCTTTTTTAAAAAATCTTTTTACATCATGCCACTGGGACTCAAATGGGTCAGGGGCAACAAATGGGTTGTCTGGGTCTGAGTGATTAACTTTTTTATGAACATATCCATATCCCCAAACAATCATATGCTCGCCATCCATATGAATTGTTGTCCACTCAGCAACATGCTTTTGAATGAACTATGGTTTTTAATATGTACATTAAGACATTTGTTATCTCTTTCAAACACAATTCTTGTAGTTTTGTCAATGTAACTCAAACAATTTTGAACATAATCTCGAAAATTAAAAAAAAAGATTTCTCTGTAATTACACGTTTCCTCACGAAAAGCCGCTAATGTATGTTTCGGGGCATCATTATCGATCGATAAAAATTAAAATCGCGCCGAAATTCGTGCCGCACGTTTCTAAAGTCAACCCCATTCATCCATTAATATAACTAATACAACTTTATTTGAATAGATTGTATTAATTGTTATTTTAATATTTATCTATTTTACTTTATTAGTAGACCAATAGACCTATATGTATGTATGGCCTTCAGTTTTGAAAATAATAATTTATTAAAAATGCAATTACTAATTTCTAGTAAGTGCATAACAGATTAATGAATACTTTAAAAGGCTAAGTTATGTGTTTAATAACTTTATTAGACTATTTTAAAATATTTCCGTAATTTATAGAAAACATGTGTACCATACTAATATTTTCCTTAATTTACGAAAGTTAATAAAAGAATATTATTATAATATGTGACGAATTATATCTTATTGGAATTATGACCATAATATTTCTGTTATGTTCAAGTTTTTGAATGACGTCATAACATTGACAGTCAATATACACCAGTAAACAAAACTAGTAAAATGTGTAGCTTTGTTTTTAAACTATTATATTTGTTTTCGATACAGAGGATATTTTTTGAAGGCGCAGAAAGCATGCGAGTTCAAATTTAAAAACAAAGAGCTCGGTTATTACATCAATTCAAGTGTATCAGGGCTAACTGCGGTCGGTGGTTGACAGTAACTATAACTAAATAACATGGCGGCATCTTGTCGCAGCCGGTCTAAAAGGATATTTTATGGATGTAAAACAATAAACACTTACTTTACCTTATAACAAAAACATTAATTCATAAGAGGAACAGCACAGCAACACTATTTGAAAATATGTTTTAGCTCATATCAAACACTACAGAGTAAAATGACGTAACATTCTCAACCTTCACGGTCGCACAGTACAAACGGCAGGTAGAAGAAATAGTTAATAACGAAATTCAGCAGTCCACCACAACACAAACTTTTGTAATAAACACTTTAACCATAGAATGCACTACGAAGTTTACTAGTAATCCGCCAAGACTATGGCAAAATAAAGGCAACGCGTTTATACTTTATTATTCTGCCAAAGAATAAACGTGACACGCAGTCAAGCAACCTCGTTCACTTTTTTTTTTAATTTTCACAAACTGCGATGTGACTATTGTGGTATGTTATCTTTGACTAATTTTTTCGGATGGTCACATTTATATGCTTATTTTTGTACAAACAATTTAAAATTTATTTTACGAAACGAAGAAAAGACCATGACGATTATTCCGTGATTGATTATTATCAGGGAAAATTAAATTTTGAGATATATAAAATAATAATATGATCAATGCTCAAATTTTTTGTGACTGAAAAAAAAACAAATGCCACTATTAAAAATAAATATTTAAAAAAATATTTTGAAAGACATAATTTATGATTCTGAATAATTTTAATTTTATAACTTTTTGTTAAAGATTTCGAATTTAATTAATGGCGTTGCCCTGGCACCTCCCTTTAGAAGCATTACCGTCGTTCAGAGAAAAAGAACGCCCAATAGAATCGACTTTAATTAAACATTATTGTAATATAAATATTCATGAAAACCCTTGTGAAGAACTGCAAACTGGCCTTATGTGTGAAATAGGTATAAATAATAAAGAACCTGCAACCATACAACGCTTAATTGCAGCTGGAATGACTGTGGCTCGACTAAACATGCGTGACTTAGAACCTGATGCTTGTGGACAAATTATACAAAGTATAAGACAAGCTGTATATAACTACAGTGCTGAATTAGAATACGTTTATCCTTTAGCACTTCTTGTTGATGTAAGAGGACCTGAAATTATCACCGGAGAACTCAAAGGAGGTCCGCAAACTACAGTTGAGTTGAAGGAACAAGAAATGATTAGATTAACAATTGACACTAGTTGGCGAGAGTGCGGTACTGTGGACTGCTTATTTGTTGGCTATGATCATTTGACTGATTTACAAAAGGGTGATTGCATATTTATTGATAGTTTAACGTCTGGTAAAATAAAACTCATAATTGAAGAAGTTGGCGATGACTCAGTTGAATGCAAAATAGCTACAAATGGCATGGTAGGCGCTAAAATGGCTGTTCATATTTCTAAAGTTCCTCATGAATTAGATTTTAAAAGAGGCAATAGATCTCAGGAATCTATTACATATAGTGATTCCTTAGAACAACCGTTTGAACATATGGAAGAACAAATTGCTTTTGCCATAGGATCTGATATCGATGGCATTTTAGTACCAAACGCACAAAATCCGCAAGATATTCGTGCGGTTAGGGAAAGTTTATCTGAAAAGGGAAAACACATACTCGTTTTTGCATGTATCGACTCTGTTTTAGGTTTTGATAGTGTTGATACTTTACTGGCAGAAGCTGATGGTTTATACGTAGATAGATGTATTTTAAGTACTGATTTACCAGTAGAAAAAATATTTATCGCCCAAAAATCAATTTTGGCGAAATGTAATTACGTTGGTAAACCATGTATATTTAAAGCTGTTTTAAATGAACAAATTCCGACACTGTGTGTAAACGATATCGCAAATTTGGTGTTGGATGGGGCTGACGTTCTTGGACTAGAATTACATTATGACTCACCCTTGAAGAAATTGGTACAAAGTTATGATTCTGTAAAAATGGCTGAACATTGTGTTGCAGCAGCGGCAGTTATATGTAGACATGCAGAGAATATAATTTGGCATCCTAAAGTATATGGTATAACTGATCTAATGCAGACTTCTCTTGATGAGCCCACAAAAGCCATAGGTGTCACTGCAGTAGAACTTGCTATGCGTTCCCGTGCTGTTGTCATAATTTGTTTAACAAACTCTGGACGTACCGCGAAAATTCTTTCTCATGCTAAACCTACATGTCCTATAATTGCAGTGACAAGGGCATGTCATACTGCTCGACAGTTAAGATTCTGGCGCGGTGTTCGCGCCATGCATTATTTTGAAGTAGCCAAGAATACATGGTGCTCCGAAGTGGATTCTCGAATTCACGCTGCTCTTGATTACTGTAAAGCGAAGAGATTATTACGTGCAGGAGATCCATACGTTGTAGTAACAGGATCCAGACGCGGTGCTGGTTATTGTGACAACATTAAACTGCTTTATGCGAGTGCTCGGGATACTGTATGTGTAGAATAAAAATTTAGTTTATATAGCGATTTTACTTATATATCTATTATATACTTTTAATATTTTTAAATCTTGTATTGGACTCAGTACCTACCTAATACCTATCATATTATAGTGACAAAGGAGAATGGGCAAATTGGGCCTGAAACTTTGGCTAAGACCAATACACACGAAATATTGTTTTTGTGATGGATCATTATTCATTACACATAACTTACGAAAAAAATAAAATAAAAAAATAAATCAACCGGGTTCTTGTACAGTCAAGGCAAAAAGTTTTATTTATTTGGCTATTATTTTGCGCACAATAACGGTGTTTTTAATTCGAGTGAAGTAAATATAAATCTAAATGTCACTGAAGTGACTGAGTCTAACCACAAAAAACGTCTAACTACGTTGAATTATAATAAACACGGTATCTAGGTACCTGTTACAAAACATAATATTAGTGTATTTCGGTTATTAGAAGGCTTAAGATTAGTACGTATTTGTAAGTGAAAGTGAATTGGAGTAACATAAAGATATTGTCATTGTCTTATAACAGTTATTTATTGCAAAAAATATTATAGGTACACAAAGAAATAAAACTTGATGTGACTGTACAAAAACCCGGTTGATTATTTTTTTATATATATTTTTCCCGTTATGTATGTGTTATGATCTATTATAAAAACAATATCTCATGTGTATTGGTCCAACTCAAGGGTTCAGGCCCAACTTCCATAGTAAAATGCCCATTCTCCTTTGCAATATTTATTTTTGAACTGAACGCAGGTGAAAATGTAAACAGAAACAGCTGGTGTTCGCCATTTGTGTCCTTTGATTCACATTACCAAAATACGATATGAGTCATATTCAAAAAAGTTGTACCTTGTCTCTTATTATGCTGTCCGTAAGGAACAAACCCGCCATAAACCTGTTTTTTTTTCACTTTTGATATTTTTCAATTTCATATAGCTTACTTATTGTTATTGTTTATATAATTAATAATCAATAGCATTTGTTCCTAACAAATAATAAGAGAAATCATCATTTTATTTTGTCATTACCCAATCCATTCCATATATATTTTTAGTGTCCTCCTGTACACACAATTTATAAAACAGCAATTTTGGATTGATTCTCGTATTTATATTCACATTGTAAAGAGGGCACATAAATAATTAGAGTATACAGTATGTTTCAGTGAATAGCATTATAATTACAATTAAATTATAGTAATAAAAATGATTAAAAACATTTTGTCATTAAAAGTGTACACCATTTACTGACATTTATTACTGAGGCGGTTTCTCCTAGCAGCAATTAGTAGATCAATGGCAGATTTTGTAAATATCAGATGGAAACACCGATCCATTTCATAGACAACCTAGAAGTTGGCTGTCATTTTGTTTTCTTGTTACAAATGTTGTTCCAAGTTCCAAGACTGTGCGGAGTAAAAAATATAATACCATTTCGTAACGCAGTTTGAAGGACTAAATGTGAGTATAAAAAACTGATTATCAGTGTTTAGCTCTAAGAAACTAGACATTTTAAGGCAGTAAACTGTGAAAATGAATAACCTTAATACGCGAGACATTTTTACAATTTTTAGGTTGTGTTACACCAATTTACTGACGACCATTTCATGACTTTAGTGACGTCAAGCTCTAAGGCTGCATTTTCACTGGTGTGGAAGTTATCAATTCAAGAAGAGTATGGGATAATGTAGGCATTTTGCTATATTTATATAACAATAGTTTATATTAAATTCTAAACACGTGTGCCAACTTTCATATATGAATGAGTATATTTATGTGTTTGTGCAAATATTTTTCAGAAACTTGAAACTAAATTGAAACAATTTTTTTTTATGGATTTAGTTAGGGAACAGTGCATTAAAATCGGTTCAAAAGTTTCAGATAATATGAACTATTAAACCAAAAAACTACGTAATAATAAGGAAATTGTTAAATATCTTCCTGAACCTTTGAGAAATGGCGATAATTATATATTTGCCAATGATATTGATATAAGAGAAGCGTAATGTCCAACACACTAGTAAAATAACACGTGTTGTAATTGTTTATTTTTTTTTCATTTTTAATTATTAATAAAGTAAATAAATTAAATTTTTTATGTGCTTAATTACCTCTTCCTTATTATTTTAGAAGGTCGAATCGAAAGTTTTTCATATTTTCTTTACCAGAGGTTTTATATTTTTGTTTTATTATATTATTATAAGAACATGAATGCCAAAAGTCAGTGCAAAATAGGTTAGGCTAGAGTTAATAGGCTATTCATTTATTGATGGTCCAGAAATGTCACTGTTGAGTATGCATCTTTACATTTACCATTTCATGACATTTCGTGACAATACCATTTACTAACCATTTCTTGACGTACAACTTTTTTGAATATGACTCATATGAATTTAATAATAATTAATTTAATAAAAGAAAAATATAAGCTTCACTTTCGTTGGAAGAAATACAAAAATCCAAACGATTACGCATCTTTTTCACTGCTTAGAGCTAGAGTAAAAAAACTTCAGGACGAAGCGTACTTAAAATACATTTTACGTTGTCAAAAATCTATAACCACGCCTAAAGAATTCTGGTTACCCATGCAGTATGATTTTCCATGAACGCAACCTTACTGATGGTAACGACATTTGTTCAGCGTTTAGTGAATTTTTTTTATCCGTATTTCAATCCGATGATAATACTGACCCAATTACTACTGTAGACGATTTTGAGCTTGCTGATAGCCTTTGCTCAATCACAATTAAAGATCAGGAGATTATTAAGCTAATTCGGGATTTGGACTATAGAAAGGGAGCCGGGTCGGATGGCATACCGGCTGTCTTCATTAAAAACTATGGAACTAGTCTTAGAACACCTTTACGCATACTCTTCCAACGTTCCATAACCGAAGGAATTTTTCCAGACTTATGGAAAAAGGCTTTAATTGTGCCCATACATAAAAAAGACTCGAAGAAAGATATAACTAACTACAGGGGCATATCACTACTTAATATATTTGCTAAAATGCTGGAAAAAGTAGTATACCAAAAAATCTACACTCATACACTTAAATGTATTCCAACTAAACAACACGGTTTTATTAAATCACGGAACGTTACTACTAACTTATTAGACTTAACACATTACTTAAATAACAGCATGAGTGAAGGAGCACAGGTCGATGTAATTTACACAGATTTCGAGAAGGCATTTGATAGAGTAAGTCATAATGTTCTTATCCGTAAGCTTTATGCGGTGGGTATCAGGGGTGATCTTCTCAGATGGATAGAGTCTTATATCAGGAACCGCAGTCAATCGGTGATTCTAGGAGGGTTTAAATCAGATTTTGTTGATATTACTTCGGGCGTCCCGCAGGGATCGCATCTCGGTCCCTTATTGTATAACATTTATTTATTCGACATTGGTAACTGCTTTGTAAATTCTAATTTCTTACTTTATGCTGATGATAAAAAAATATTCAGAAAAGTCACTTCCTCTTACGATTGTCAATGTATTCAGGATGATTATAATAGATTAAGTGACTATTATAAATTAAATAAAATATCAATTAATATAAAAAAATGCCAAAAAATAAGTTTTACCCGTAATAGAAATAATAATATTATTTGTTTTGATTATAAAATTAATAGTGAATCTATACCTGCTGTTACTTCAGTAAGGGACCTATGTAGGTGTGATTCTGGACGTCAAACTTGCTTATCGTACACACGTGGATTTTATTGTTCATAAAGCCTACAAAAATCTTGGTTTCATCTTGCGACAAGCTGATCCATTTAACGACATTACTTGCTTGAAAGTTCTTTATTTTGCCTACGTACGTAGTGTTCTGGGGTGGGAAGCTGAGAACTGCTGTGTTAGTAGTGGAACACAAGTTAGAGTAGAGTCTCAGCCAGTCCGAGTCATCCGCGTCCCCGTCGACCACCCTGGGAACTGCTACAGCCGCGCCGCCGCGCGACCACTACCTTGAGTTGTAGTTGCTAAGGGATGCAGGGCACCGGGCGATGTTCTGCGCCTTAAAAACAGAACCATGCACCAGAGGGAGGCAACCCGAAACAAACCGAGTCAGGCTGCAGGCTCCAAGGTGGCAGCCCCGCCAGCAGTCTAGGACACAGTGGGCTAATCACCTACTTGTCTGAAATCAAACGATTTATGAAACGAATACAGTGCAAAACCGGACCGATCTTTTACCGACGACCTTTGGCATGAAAAAACGGACACGAATTGCTTTCTGGAATGTGCGAACTCTTTATGACGACAGTAGACTGGTACAAGCAGAACACGAAATGATCAGATATAATTTGCAAATACTAGGGATAAGTGAAGTGCGTAGAAACGGTTTTGGAGAGTTTAGAACACCAAATGGCCTTACTTTTCTCTACTCCGGCAAGGAAGACGAAGACGACGTGCGCGAATACGGGGTAGGATTGCTCCTCTCTGAAACGACGAAAAAGAGCTTGATAGATTGGAAACCGGTCTCCGAAAGAATAATCACCGCGCGTTTTAATTCCAGAGCGCGGAAGATCACGGTAGTACAATGCTACGCCCCAACAAATGTCGCGTCAGAAGAGGATAAGGATGACTTTTATAACGCCCTCCAACAAACCATGAGTAACATACGAAAACAGGACATAGTGATAGTGATGGGAGACCTGAACGCTAAAGTGGGCAACAACAACCTAAACTGTGAAAAGCACATGGGACAGCAAGGGCTTGGTACGCGAAATGACAACGGAGAGCGATTTGTCGAATTCTGCCAGAACCATAACCTAGTTATAGGTGGCACCCTCTTTCCACACAAAGACATCCATAAATACTCATGGCTTTCACCGGACGGAGTGACACGAAACCAGATCGACCATCTGGCAATTAGCCGCACCTGGCGCACTTCTCTCTTGGACGTCCGAAACAGACGAGGTGCTGATATCGACAGCGATCACCTGCTGATGGTAGCTGAAGTCAGATTGAAGCTTGCAACTGTAAACCGAACATCCGGTGCTAGTAAGATGGGACGAAGGTATGACGTGAGCAAACTGAAGGAACCCGAAGTTCGACGAGAGTTTGCATTAGAGCTGCGCAACCGCTTCTCTGGACTTCCTCTGGATACAAATAATATAGATGAGACGTGGAAATTCATCAAGACAGCCTACCAGGAAACAAGCGCTTCTATCCTAGGGCACCGACCAAGAAAGCGTGATGAATGGATTTCTCACTTTACCTGGGATCTAATTGAAACCCGGAGAGAACTGAATCTGAAAATCCAAACATCAACGGATGATAGCGAACGAGCAGACGCCAGAGAAAAGTATCGTCAACTACGTCGAAGTATTTACCGCAGTACCCGAAGAGATAGAAGAAACTGGGCTAATGGTATCGCTGAACAAGCACAGAGAGCCGCTGATGCCGGAAACGTAAGAGACCTATACAATGCCACGAAATCACTTACTGGAAAACGAGGGTATAGAAAACGTGCACTCCGCGATATTGACGGCCGTCTTATCACAACCTCTGAAGGCCAGCTGGCCCGCTGGCGTGAACATTTCAAAAGTGTATTTCATTCATCACCGACGGATCGCCAGGACTCAACGGGTACTACACTCGCATCTCATCTTCTGGACATCAACACGTCTAGCCCCTCAAAGGAGGAAATTAAAATGGCTATTCTCTCCCTAAAGAATAACAAAGCCCCGGGAATCGACCTTCTTACGGCGGAAATGCTAAAAGCGGACATCGAACTCTCCGCCCGAGCACTAACACCTCTTTTGGAGAGAATTTGGACGACGGAAGAATTGCCAGATGAGTGGAACAAGGGCCTGCTTATAACGGTTCCGAAAAAAGGAGATCTCAGCCAATGCGGTAACTGGAGAGGCATCACCCTGCTCTCAACTCCATCCAAAGTGCTCACAAGGATACTATTAAATAGAATAACTAAGGCTGTGGAACCTATCCTTCGGAGGGAGCAGGCAGGCTTTCGCCCTAACCGCTCATGTACGGACCAGATAAACACATTAAGAATCATACTGGAAGAAGCATCAGAATGGCAACGGGAGATCTATCTCACCTTTGTCGACTTTGAAAAGGCTTTTGACACAGTCACGTGGTGTAGTATCTGGTGCCGACTTGAGGAAATAGGCGTTCCAAGCAAGATCATCAACATGCTGAGAGCACTTTATAAAAAATACGCATGCAAGGTGGCACATGACGGGCTTATTTCCGATGATATAGATGTCAGCGCAGGGGTAAGGCAGGGCTGCTTGTTATCTCCTCTGTTGTTTTTAGTTGTTCTGGATGGCATAATGCACAAAGTCAACGACGGAAAGCGACGCGGTATAGAGTGGGGGTTGACCGAGCAACTAGATGACCTTGACTATGCTGACGACCTGTGTCTGCTCAGTCACAAACACGCTGACATGCAATCCAAACTCGACGACCTTCAACGCGAGGCTGCATTATGTGGACTAAAAATTAACACCCTGAAGACGCAAGAAATGCGAACCGAAGGAAGAAATCCACAAGCGCTAACACTAGGATCCCAGCAGATAAAGCGTGTCCAGCAATTTACTTATTTAGGCAGTGTGGTGTCCAATACAGGAGGAACCGAAGAGGACATCGCTGCACGAATTGCCAAAGCAAGGGCAACCTTCGCGCAGCTACGATCCATATGGCAATCGAAGAAGCTAACACGTGGAGTGAAATTTAAAATATTTCGCTCCAACGTAAAAAGTGTCCTATTATATGGTAGTGAAACGTGGAGAGTTACTAAAGCTATCACGCAAAGAATCCAGGTCTTCGTCAACCGATGCCTCCGCCAAATATTACGAATTTACTGGCCCGAGAAAATATCAAACGAACAACTGCTGGAACGCTGCCACGAGACGCTGATTTTGCGCCAAATTTCACGCCGCAAGTGGAAATGGATCGGCCACACTCTCAGAAGAAACACATCGCATATACCCAGGCAAGCCCTGGAGTGGACTCCCCAAGGGAAAAGGAAGCGTGGCCGTCCTAGGCAATCCTGGCGTCGTTCGGTGGCGGCGGAAGCTAAGGCGATTGGGTTGACGTGGCCGGAGGTGAAGAGCGTAGCCCAAGACAGAACGCGATGGCGACGCACTGTGGACGCCCTCTGCCCCACATAGGGGACATAGGACAATAAGTCAAGTAAGTCACGTAGTGTTCTCGAATTTGCAAGTGTGATCTGGCGACCGCAATATAAATGTCACATTAAAAGATTGGAAGCAATACAGAAAATATTTGTGAACAAAATGAATTATAAAACAAAACATTATTCGTTGAATTATGAACAGGCTTGTTCACATTATGGGTTAAATACTTTGGAGGATAGGAGAGATATAATAGACATTATGTTGTTATACGATATCGTGAACAACAAGTTTGACTATTCCACAGCGTTGGAAAATATAAAGTATCTTGTACCCACACAGCGTACTCGCCATACACGCCTATTCCACGTGCCAGCTACATCAACTAATTATTATCTAAAGCGTCTTTAAGCGTCTTATTTACGGTCCATCTTGACGTACGTCCCGCCAAGGTCATACACGATGCACGACGCAAAACGACAGTGAATAGCGTTGACGTACGTCAATAATTATTATTATTATCTTGCTGGATGTGCACGACCAACTTTTCATCCAGCAAGCACCCCCACCACCGCGAACGTCGTGCAGATGGACAGTGAATAGCGCGGACGTACAGCAGATTAGTGTTGCCAACAGAAATTAATGTAAATACTTGGAAACGTGGCCTATTGATATGATTTTTTTGTGATAACTTAGTGAGTACATGAGCAAGCAAGAAACGGTTATTTTTGATTTTTATGTACACAGGAAATCCCAATTATCATTACTTTTGGATCAACCTTGTACACATGGACAGTTTATATTCAGAAGTTATTATTTTAAAAGAACTCCAAGGCGAATTGTTGAATAACACAGATTTTATGCAAAAGTCCACTGCAGAAAAATGGCAATTTATTTAAAAAAATTATCTTGACGAATTTGTTTGTTTAAAAAAAAATGATTAGCTATATACTCTCTGTTCCCGCCACTTTAGCATTTACTGAAAGAGTCTTTTCGGTCATGAATGTGAAGTGGCGCGAAGAGAGAAACCGAGCTTCATTAAAAATTAATTAAAAATGAGCTCTTGAAATATATAAATTTAGATTTGGAATGTTTGGATTCATATAATTCATTTAAAAATAATGAAAAATTCTTAGTTACTGCAAAAAGTACAAAAAAATACATTTTTAAAAATATTTATTTACTCTTTATTTACCTCCTTTAAAATCAGATATACTCTATTTCTTCAAATAAAAGTTGGCAACCCTAGCCATGCTTGATGCGCGCACGATCGTCAGTAGGATACATCCAGCACCGCGGCCTTCAGCCGACGTACGTCGGGGATTGACCGTGAATAAGACGCTTTAAAATGTCACCGCTCCATAGGCTCCCGGACATTTATAATAAAAAATTTTCTTCTGTGGATCCCTTCTGTTTATCGCGTACTAGTTTTAAAAAGCAAATTTTACAATTAATCAATTATACTGAAGCTCAGCTCAAATAATAATATAATACATTAGCTTCACAGAGCAAGTAATATTTAGCTTTTTACACTCACTGCTATTCACTCTCATACACGCACTTTCACACACACACACACACTCATACTCACAATCATATCCTGCTTACCAGGTTTTACATAATATTAAATTAAGTTGGTTTTAATTTATTATGAATTCGAAGATATTTAAAACATTTCCTTCCTTTATAAATACTTATTGGGCTTGATAAATGCTTACTTTACCTACATGAAATTAAAATATTTTCTCTTATCATTTGTAAAATTCTTATACTAGTCTTTGTTCACATACGAATATTATTTTTACTACCTACTGGTGTACCTTTTAATAAATTGGAGTAGCTTAGTATTTATTCATTTCAAAAATTGTATCACTAGCTGTAAGGTACCATATCATAAATAAATAAATAATAATAAATAAATAGCAAGCGAACTGTTAACGCGTGTTCGTTAATATTAAATGCATCATCAGAAATACAGCCATAAGTTTTATGATTTTTTTTTAAGCACAACACTTGTTTTGTTAAAAGGTACCTAATTTCGGTGTAAATCATGGTTTAATCATGTGTTTATTCACACTATAATATCATAACCGGTTTAACCCTTATTCAAACGCGAGCCTGTGGAGGAGCTAACAAAAAAGTAAGATACGTTCCTGGGTAATTTTGGGTCGTAGATTTCAAAAATACACACAAAAAAGGGGTTAGTGGGGGGGAAGTACCCTTTTTTCGGTGGGAAGTATATATCCCGTCATCTGTTCTCTCTTGTAAAAAGTTTGGATAGGTGGGAACTATAGCTCCCAGTGTCCACTCCAGACATCAATATTTTAACACACTAGTTAGTTGCCCTGACTCCACTTGTGAATTTGATGTTATCGTAAAAAATTATAAAGATCAAGTTTTTTAATAAAGGAGGTGAAAGTACTCATCAATGCAAGTTTATTTTACTGAGGGAAGAATTCGGGAATTGAAAAATGAATGACTTCAACATAAAAATGGCATTTTTCTAAAACAAAATGAAAACAATAGGTAAATACTAATGTATTGAGTTAAGATTTCTAATTATCTGATCAGGAAATAACGAATAACAATAAATAAGTTTCTTATACCAACTTAAAAAGATTTTTTAGACACACAGATTTTATATATAGAATTTCCGAATGTCGTGTGCAGTGACGAACACTGGGATGATATCTTCCCACTTAAAGACTTAATTTCAATCGACTCTACCAAGGTATTAACGAAAGATTCTGGGCATATTTTTACGTTTCACGCAACCGTAATATAGTCTAGTTTACATAGCTAGAACTCAAATCTACTTATCTAATTTTATTTGAGCACTACACCAAAAACTAAAAAATAACGGTCGTTTTCGGCTGCAAAATCACGTCACCTGACTTTGACGTGTGTTTACCATGACATGTAATAATTCTCTGAAAAGTGTTTCCATGAAAAAAAGTTCTCTGAAATGTTAAGATTGCGTAGATAAATATTACACTGCATTAGGTTTAAGCATATAAAAATAAAACACGATTTACTTCAATATGAGACGTGGGAAGTATAGCTCCCAGCGTTTTAATAAGGGTTAATTCAAATGTTGCCAGCATACTCGCTCCCCTGAGTATATATGTTCTGTGCTCTTGTGACGAGTTTGTCAAGTTGACATTTTGTTTTCCTTGCAAATTCAAATTTCAATTTCAAATTTGAACTACCTACCTATTGTTAAATTTTGTTATGTTATGTTTTATAGTTTAGAAATAGAACATTTAAATGTATCCAACTAACATTTAGAATAATTAGAATTTAGATATATTTTTCGAGAATGAACATTAAAAATATAATTAAGTTTTAACGACTCATATAATATTATTGTGTAGTTTTTTAATTATTACAAACAATAAACATGGCTTTAGAGTTATCTCTTAGAGAAATATGCTCTAATCTCACATCTATTCGGGCTACTGAGAGGAAGAAAAGCGCGGAAACGTTAAAAGATATGCTAAACAGAACAGCTGTTCCCAGTTTACTGAATGAAAATACTTTGAAAAAATCTGGATATACCTGGAATCATGTATTTGGTGATATTAATGATTATATTCTGAAGGTAATGGGAAATTATTTTGCTTACTTAATAAATATAACATAAATAATTGATATTATACTACTACTTTGTAGGAAACAGAAAAATTTGAAACAAATAAAAATTTCTCCGTCATAGTTGGAATTGCTACAAGTCTGCTGAATTTATGTGTTTCTGCTTCTAACAAAGGTAAGATACTTTGATGGATATTACATTCTTTGTAAAAATAATTTCCCTAGTCATTCTATATGGGTTATTGGTTTACTTTTAGTCTATTTTAAAATCTGGAACAGAAATTATTGTTGGGATATTTAAAATAAATTTAAAAAAAATAATTTATTTTATTTTAAATAAAGGAAATACAGGAGATACCAAACTTATTTTGGTATCTCCTGTATTTCAAGTACTTTTCCTCCACGGCCCATACAAATTTTCCATCCTGTATATTTTATTGAGTGCTGTAAAAGTTATATAGGTACTTTGATAATGTATAACTATGAGCAATAAGTAATTAAGAAAATAACAAACCTATTTTCATACATTTTTATTTGGTTCATAAACCTATGGCCTATGTGTCCTTGATGAGAGAGATGCATTATGTTATATCAACTGTTAAATTATTATTTTTTTTAAACAATGTAAATTTCGAATTTTCATAAATCTCACATTGGCCTTGTGTTTCAACCATTTTTCAATAAGCAATAAATCCAGCTTACCTAATGTAAGAAATATTTTCCAGGTGGAGCATATATAAAATGTGATGCTATTATGGACGCATGTTCCAATATTTTTAATGATACTCGTCTGCGTAAAGCTATTGGTGATGCCTATTTCAATGTACTGTATAAACATGTACTAAATAATGACTATTTCATAGGCTATATTACTCCAGACATGTGGGAAAGTAAGTTCTGAAATTTCAAGCATGATTTATTGCTAGTATAACAATATTGTGATTTGTAGGGTAGATAATGCTAAGAATTTTGCATGATTGAACCTCTTTTCTCCCCTGTGTCACTTTGATTTTCACTTTCGGATCCTCACATATGATTAGTTTATATACAATATTTCTATAATTTAAAATTTTTGAATGACTTGATGAATTGTGATATTAAAACAAATCAAGCTGATGATTTGTTTATTTAATTCAAATTTAATTGTATGTTTTTTTTTGTTTTAGATTTGCTGGATATTTCTGTAACAACTTGTCTCACAAAATTATCTCAATTGGATAACCTGACCAAATTCAAGTTTTTATTGCTTGTAATACAAAACGCTAGTAATTCCAGTCAGTGTTTTGTTTGTCTCAGAGATGCTCTGCCAGACATTAAAAATTGTTTTCGAAATGTTATACATGATAAAATAGTACAAGAGTTTGTCTTGAAAACTGTTTTATTATTGATGGAGTTGGTAATAATGATTTGATAATCTTATTCATTTATAAGTTATGAAAATTGTAGTCTACTATCAAACATAAAATTTCTTTATAGACAAGCAACAGTATGCTTGCCCACAAATACAAGATCTGTTGCCTGCCAGACTGAGATTTTTTTTTAAATTAATACACCTGCTACCATATTTATATGATATAATAGTGATAATCAGGCTCATATCATATTTATTTTTGTGTAGTCATTAGCTAGTGCTGCTCTCTAATCTGATCTGAATATATTAAAATTGTGTTGCGTCATGGCAATTACGTCACTTCATGGAGTAAGACGATTCTAGTATCTTTGAATATTTTCAAAGAAGTTTCACTTCTGACACGTGTGCTTGGCACACACGTTTTTTTTTAATTTCAAAAAAAATTTTTTACTAGCTGCGCTTCGCGGTTTCACCCGCGTGGCTCCGCTCCTTTTGGTCTTAGCGTAATGTCTAATGATTTATAGCCTTTCTCGATAAATGGGCTATCTAACACCGAAATAATATGTCAAATCGGACACGTATTTCCTGAGATTAGCACATTCAAACAAACAAACAAACAAACTCTTCAGCTTATATAATATTAGTATAGATAAGTACATAGTATATTTCTCTAAAAAGATAATACTTATATTATGTTTTCATTTTGCAGTTAGCTTCAGAATGTCGCCTATACATTTGTGAATTCTCTGAAACACTTTTACCTTCATTATTTAAGATTTATGATCATAGTATGGATGTTAAGAAAAAGGCAAGTATATGTGATTATTTATTTGGTTTCCCTTTTTAATATTTGCCCCCTATTTAATCATTGTTTCATTTCAGTCTTTATTATTCAAAGTATTGCAAGTTGCATTTGTCATTCATCATCCAATGGGCAGATTGCAAAAAGAAGAAGGCAGTATGGCACATAATTGGGAAATTTGGAACAAACATGTGCACAGCATATTAGAAATTGTCTGCCTTGAAATAAATAATATGCATAAAAATTTAAAACACAGTAGTTCTCATGCACATGTTGACAACTTTTCTTATTTAGCAGCTATAACTTATTATCAGGTATGTATCTTATATTAAGGTAAATATTTAGAAATACGTTGCCATTATTACGGTCTGTGAGTGTGGGGGGGAATGGAGGGAGGTAAGTTTATCCCCCCCCCAATTTCACCCTCCGGAAACCATTTTTTTGAATTTTTGAAAAAAATGCAGTCCCACGCCCTTGCGTGCCAAAGCACATGCATTTTATCGAGTTATGCAATCCAGTAAGATTGCATATCTTAATAATAATAATTGTTTAGTGTTGTTACTATGTTTCATAAAAAAAAATAATATTGCTTAAGTACTAATATTTCAGTTTAATTTTTTGTGTCAGTTACAAAAACATACCCTCCATTCTTAATGCAATGTCTTATATCTCTTTCAGATCCTTAATGAAAACAGTAGCGAGGTTGTTGAAGAAATAGGAGAAAACTCGGCCAAGAAGCAGAAGTTAAGTTTTGATAATAAAAAAACATTTTTCGATTTACTGGAAGAACTTCAACAGAATTCGGAGACGTGGTAACTTTATTTTATTATTGTCTAGCTTTCCCCCCGCGACTTCCCCAGCCTGTGGTCTTAGAAAAAAGAGTTGTCGTACATGTCGCATTTTTAATATGGCGCCATCTATCTTCCCATGAGAATGAGGTGTTTCCCTGCGATAAAAAGAAAATTGTATCACTTTCTAGTCTCGTATCTATGCGCGCACACACACACTCACACACAAATTACATCATGAAATTGCTCCGTAATAACATATTATGACCAAAACTTCTACTTGTTTTAAGTTTAAAACCAAGGGACTTTTTTTCTAATGTGAATACATTTTTATAAGTTGTTTCCAAGGTAAAGTCCTCGCATCGCAATAATTATTGCATGGTACATGAGAGCATGATGTGGTTACAAATTCAATAAATACTTAAATCTTTGTTCTTTCAGGATATCAATCATACACATGTATGTGAAATATTTCGGGAATACTTTATCACCACCCCACTTTATGAAATTGTTAAACATTTGTGAAATCTTAGTGTCTAAAACTGCTAAGAATTTTAACTGGGTTGATTTTGGTAAAATGACTTGCCTGGTGTTAGATTACTTTACAATGAATGCAAAATTAACAGTTGATATATCAGGACAAAATGACTTCATCTCTTTATGGAACACTTGTGTGAGGTAAGTGAATCGCCAAGTAAAAAATACAACAACTCTGTTAATCTGAAGTTTGAAACTAAACGACTAGAGTCACAAGGTTGTAAAAAAATGCATGACGATGTAAAATGCATGATTGGTATTGTATAAAATATTCATTGAAATAAATACCTTATTTCCTGGCAGTAATGTTCAAAATCCATTGTATTGCTCATTAGAAAACTACCTGATAAACGCGTAGACAGAGTTTTGCGAGTCTATTTATCAATTTTAAGCCTATTAAAGAAAGAAATGGTTCCACATGTTTCTTTAATACAAATAATAAGATGACGCCAATTCTTTATTTTCAGAAACTCGGCTATACAGAATGCTGCTCATGAATCGATACACATGATTATACTTTCATTATTAAAACTAGATGTTATTAAATACATGCATGTGCAGCCTCTTCTTACAATCTACTTTGAAAAGAGAATGCCTGTTGATAATCATACGTTAAAAACTTTAAGCTCTCTTCATTATAAGTTTTTCAGCAATTGTTGTCAAATAGAACAGCGACATAAGTGTTTTACTTGGTTGACACACGTGGATATAATTGATATAGACGTAAAATATATGGAAGAGATATTTGTTCAAATAATTTCTAACGACAATTTTCCATTAGCTCAACATAACTATTTGAATGCGTATTCTAATAGTATGCACGATATTTTATTCAAAAACATTGAAAATAGTATACTGTTTGGAACATTTGACTATGAAATTGATAGCAAAGAAAAGGGAACAGCTAACGAAAAAGAATTAATTGGTGCAATTGAAATAAATCGAGAAGTAAGCGATTGGATTATTAAATACTTAGAAAATGAGCTTTCAGAATTTATCACCACGACTGCTAATAAAGATGAGCCAGTTAAAATTGGAAAGTACATACACTTGACTTTGCTTCTCTATAAATCTTTACTAAAGTATAAAATATTAACCAAAGAAGATGTACTAAGCTCTTCACTATATGTCGTTCTTATAGAGAGCCTAAAGAAAATATTTGTTGTTTTTACACGTGTTATAAAATCGTCTGAACAAATTAAGAACAAAATAGCATTATTAAATTGCCTACAAAATATCCTTGAAAACGATTACAATAGTTTTCTGGACAGCGTTATTCGTTCGTGTATATGTGAGGATTGCTTTCATTGCATCAATGAAATTCTCAAAACTGAAGTTAGCCACGATGACGAAGAATATAATGGTGAAGATGATATTGAATTGAGCCTCGCTGGATTGAGGCATCATTGTATATACTTCCTGTCCGCTTATTGTTCACACGACCACGACTATACGGACGAAGTTATTAAATGTATATTAGACGATGATGTTTATAATTTTGAATCCCATTGGGATATAGAGTGCGCATTAAGATGTATTAGAATGATCATAAAAAACGACAGGGATAACAAATTCATTGGTAACGTTATTGTTATAAGTATGGATTTTTTAAATATTATAACCGACAGTTATGAATTAGAAATTTAAATACGATTTATATTTCAGATTATGTGTTAGGCCTTATGCAGACCATGTGCAGGAATTTATTCCGAAATTCCAAAGCGAGTTTCGAAATATTACAAATTATATTGCAAATACTCGATAGGGTGTGGGAAAAAAATGATCACGTTTTACGACAAAATTGCATTATTATGGTTAGAAGTTACACACAACGCTGTATGAAAATGTACTACCCTCCTCGTGTTGCCGTTTTAGTGTATGAATGTGTGGCTCGTATTATAGAGCTTAATAATAAACATCATATAGGTATTGATGACTCGTTACAAGATGTGTTAATTGAGCAGCTTACAGGAAATATCCACATTATGCGAATATATTGCTGTTACCTTATGAAATATGCATGTGGTAATAATTCTGATATTAAAAACATATCAAACACTCTTATGCAAATCTTTGTAATAAATGTAGGTATACTTATAACCAGAGGCGGCTCGTGACAAAATTTTATGGGTGTTCACTTGAAATAAAACACTGAAAATACATGGTGTAAAGCAGTACATTTATCAAAAAAATTACTTATAAAGGAAATACATACGTCTTTCTTTTTGGTGTGCAAAAATATCTATAACTTAAAGCGACAAGACATTCGTAAATATCTGTTGTTGCTTTCATCACAACCACACAACCACGGTGTTTTCACATATTGTTCAGATTTAAACACACGCGTATATGTTTTCGTTTTTGTCGTACATTTTTGCGTAAGATCAAGTTCAGGCCGTGGCGGTCCCTTAGCTTTACATTCAAGCCGAATTTGTAACGTTTTATCACACTTTTTAATGAACGCCACATTATAATTATTGTTCATTTTAACACTCACAAGTAATACTGATAACTACAGGCTATTTCAACACGTATTTTATAATTTTAATTAGAAAATTGCATGAATCGCGCGCGAGCATTGAAGTTGACTCGAACTGGCAACGTCGCACCGCGCCGCGCGCGCTATCGCTGTCCTGCCGGGCGGTAAAAACGAACCGGCAACGTTTGCGGGTGCGCCGCTCTGAATTTTGCTACTTTTCCATAGAAAATCTTTTGTTTCACGCGCAGGGCTTTGGCAAAACCCTCTCTTTCACTCCTATTGGATTTCGTATTAGGAAATGTACTAAATCTTTTTTCATTGGATCGCAATCGTGAGCGCACCGCTTCGCGCGTTACATTAATACAGTAGGTATTATACAGGTGTATGGGATGATGGAATGATGGATATATTCATTGGTATTAACAGTAGTTTTAAAGATTACGATTGATTTTAAATAGTAATAATTAATGTTAATAATTAAATTAAGGAGTATGATTTTATTATAATTATTTATGGGAGTTCACTGCACCAGCGCTCCTTAGGGCGAGCCGCCTCTGCTTATAACTACGTGAATATCACACCTAATACATAGAACAGGTAAAAAAAATATTTAACTTTCCAGGTATCAAATAATAATGAAACTGTACTGAAAGACGAAACGACCAATAGAACATTGACAATATCGCACTGTTTTCGAGCTTTGTCGCAGTTTCAACCTTACCTGATTCATGATATAGTTCTTAAATTGATCCACATTCAAAATAAAAAAGGACTGAGTAAGCTTACAATTAAAAAAGTTTTGAACATAATTTTGAACAAATCTATGGGAATTAATTTAGAAGAATATGCCGATATGAATGTTAAAAGAATTCTTCAATATTGGTTTAAAGAAGAAGAAGGATTCCAAGACATGCCTTTAAGTCTATTAGGGTTTAAATCCATCGATGCGTTTATTGAGAAACACTTGAAATGGCTGATTGCTATGGATATATTGTGGCGTAATAATGGATACATTGAGAAGAGTGAGGCTACAAAATATGTCGTTAATAAATCAGGAAAATCTTTAGAAGACATAATTGAGGTAGGTTTGAAAAAAGTCCAATTTTTTATTGCTTTTTTAATCTTTATATCTCCTATTTTTAATTACTTATATTGTTTTACAGATCTGTTTTTGTTCAATAATTGCACTGTGCCTTCCTTATATTGTTACCGAAAAATATAAACTAGAAGATCAAAAACAGTCAGACTTCAGGGTTCTATTGGAAAACGCAAATAGAATGTTTCAATCTACTAGACAAATATTAAAAAATGAGAAATGGAGTAATTTGTTTGTTGAGCATATGGGGGAGTTAATTCGCTTGGCAGCCCTTCATTTGTTTGATCCCGATAGCGCTGAACTTGAGTTTCAAGTGAAGTTGACGACAAAAAGACCTCAATTTAATTATACTAAACCTGTTTTTAATGCCGTGTTAAGATATTTTGGCGTAAGTATATACTTTGGTAATATCAACGTATTATTAAGTATTTTATACTTGATATAATCTTACTCATGCCTTTTTTTTCATAGGAGTCAAGAATAATATTCTATTATATTTTACTTTGTTCCAGGAACTGATTGATGGAAATATAATGCAGTATCTTTGTGAAAACCAACCGTTAATCATTCTTACTATACTTTTTAAGCTATGGGCCAACTTTATCAAAGAGAAGATACTACAGTTGAAAACGATATATTTGCATACTTATATCAGTTTCATTGAAAACATTTTACTGGGAAATCAGTCGGATGCGGTTTTGTGTAGCTTTGCTTGTAATAGTGTTTTAAATGCCATTGCGACGTCCAAACTATCGGACGAAGTAAACGTATTAGTTCATTCATTGAAAGTTACGATGGAAAATATTTTAAAGAATCCATCTAATCGGTTAGATAATTTAAAAAAGTCTGTCATTTCCAAAATTCTCTCAATCTTAAGCATTAAAAAAGAACAAGGTTTAACATTTTCGGAAAGCTTGGAAACTTATTTACTCGAATATAGTAATTCTAAACGTGGAGATGTTGTCGATTATATAGATCTTTTATATAAAAATGAAATCGGAAACCACGTATGTTCATCAAAAGAACAGTTTACAATAATGTTGCAAAAATATATAACGAACATTTCCAACCCGAGGTACTTCAGAATTCTTTGTTCTGCAAATTTACATAAATGTTAATAATTCCGTTAATTGTTTTAAATTTATTTTTGTAGCCATGAGATTTTGTTAAACTTGAGACAATTCTTGAAGACCAATAATAATCTTGTCAATGGCCTCATTAAAGATTTGGATATAAAAGGTTTTTCGGAAGACTGTATGAATAGTCCAATCCATTGCATGATTAATTCACTGAATAATATATTGAATACCTCAAATGATGATAAGGTAACTATTAATTTTTTGAGTTTCTTTGTTTATATAGGAAAATTGATTACGAAGCAATTTAATTTTTTTTAATGAAACTTACAGATTATAGTACAAGCTTGTAATTGCCTTAGCGAAGTCTGTACTTACGATATAAAGAGTCTAGTGACTGTTCCCGCCGATACAAAGAAGGCCGTAACTTTAGCGCCAAATGAATATTTTGCATTTATAGTTCTAACCATTCTTTCTGAAAAGCTTTTTGATGAAGATCCAGCTGTTAATAGCAAGGCAGCAAAAGCCATTAATCGTCTATTGAAGTTCCGTGATGGAAAGTTGGCTTTAGGTATGATAATTTTATATAATTTATCCCCATTAAGTGTTGCACTATACTAATGATACATTTTTGTGTCAGATATGGAAGGAATCAACAAAGAAATTTTACAACCACTGTCACCGACAACCAGCGAAATCTTCTCTGTGTATCGGATAGATGACTCAAAATTCAATAGATATAATCGTCTGGATTTCTGGATTCCGAAACAAAATGAAAATCATATAAAGTGGATAGAGAGAATAACAACATCTCTTTTGGATGTGATTGCTTCACCAAATAACTGTGCGTCTGCTGTGCGCGACGTTTGTAATTCTAAGGTGATAAATACTATTAAGATGTGTGTTAAGTTTCCTTTGTATCTAACTTGTCTCTCCAAATTATCTTTATTTAAAAGAAAGAAAATACAACTTGTATTTTGATGTATGACATACTCCATTACATTAATCAATTAATTATAACATGAAATTTCAGCCAAGTGTGTGTGCACCAGTCATGCCAGCTGTTTTGGGACTTTTACTGGATTGTAATGCAGAGAAAGTATTTCAAGTTATAAGCGAGCAAATAAATCAATTCTTCCAATACATTTGGAAAATGATCTTTAACGATGAAAATATTGAAGATTTTCACCTTCCTTCCGGTACTACAATGTCCAGTAAACTGGACCACACTCATAAAAATATTATTCAATACACCATAAATGTTATCAACTTTATACGATTGCAGGCGGAACATTATAAGACAAGGTATGTAAATAGAAAATCGCTCACAAAACATAGGACTGGCTGCTGGAAATATTTTTATATTTCTATAATTTGTGACTCAAATTGTTTAACACCAAAATATACCAACTGTTATTTTTGCCAATAGACAATCCCGTAGCGTCGATCGCTTGAACTATTTGAATCTGGACTATATAAAAGTGTCGTTAGCGGCAGCCCTAGCTGATCGCAGTATGGTGGCTATATACTACGGTGAGCTCGGAGCAGCTGCCGCTAACGGGGGAGTTCCGCCCGATTCGCCCGATGCCACTAGCAGGATAAACGGAGGATCGCACTTGCAAAGGATATTTAGAGGGGTATGTGTTACTTATTTATAATCATTTCTTACATTAATCAGTGCATGTTTTACGTATGCTTTGGGAGGGCAAATAGAGTTTCATGAAAAATTGGTATCGCTACTGCGTTCAATGTTGTCTGATGTCTATTATACTATTATTTTAGTGTTTTGTATCCATCGGTGAAATGGACGCCGTGGAAGGCTGTGGCACTGCTCACCTCACTAGTGAAGGGGAAAAGAGAAAGCACCTCATCAACACGGGCCAGTTCGCAGACTCGCTGCTCCTGCACGATATTGCACTTTCGTACGGAGCTCAGGATCGAGCCTTGCAGTACGGAGCCGTTGTATCCTTGCACAAGTCTGGCATGCACCATCTCGCCTTACAGTACATTAAATCTTGCCCCGAAAACGAGGATTTAGACGACATCAAATACGACTGTTTGTCATATCTCGGTAAGGAATTAGGACACCTTAAAAATAAATGTTATTTCTAGAATATAAGGGTAATAATCCCATTTATTTTAGGTGATTGGACTGCAGTTGTTGACACACGGGAATTAGAAGCGAAATCTAAACTCACAACTTATGATATAAATTCATTCACAAAAATGTACAGATATGCGTGCCTCAAAGACTGTCTTAATATACAACCGACTGAAGAGTTCTCTGTGAAGCTTGAACAAACGCTGAATGCTGCGAAATTGACTATTTCAAGGATGTGTCGAGATTTAAATATGGAGAACTCACAATGTGTTTATAGCATTATGGCAAATTTGCATCTATTTCGCGATATAGAAAACTATTTCGCAGTTAGATGCGGCAAGGAAAATCTAACTAAATTGATTAAAGACTGGGGAATTGAAAATTTGCCTCCATATAAAGATTTTACACACCTTGAGGGTTTGATATCGCAGCGGAGTTTGATCCTGCAGCATGCAGCAGAAAATAATGGTATTCATTCGACGATCATTAATTCTCTACATCTACAATATGCTGGTAGGTATTTTTGTTTGCAAAATCGAGAATAATATGAATACTTACTGATTAATTATGCATTTAAAAATATTTTTGACAGAACTGGCTCTTCTAAATGAAAGGGTACAAATGGCTCAGCGCATAGTGGCGATGGTTAAACGGTTTCAACCATCGAAAGAGGTTACTCTGATAGAGAGTAAGGTATCATGGGAAAAGGGACACAAAGATATAGCTCTGTCCTTGTTGCACGATAATGTAGATGATGAATCTGATAATGCAAAGCTTACTGCAATGTCTCTAAGGTAAGTAAAGAGCATATTGAATTTACGTTCAACTGCTAACAATTTTATACCAAAACAATATAATAATAATCAGCATCAATCGTCATCAATATATGAAATGTGCCAATTTGCATGTTATAAAAGAAAATAATTTTAGGCAATACGGCTTATGGATGGGAGAATGTAAACGTGAAAACGCAAGAGATATAATAAATAAATACCTAGAAAAGAGTCTCAATGTTTTGAAAGAAGGTGATGATGTAAAAACAAGACTCAGAGTCTATTATGATATTGCCACATTTGCTGATGCAGAGTATAAACAAGTAAGTATTTATATTTTTGGTTTTATGGCATTCAAATGCTTTATAAATATAAATTTATAAAGAATAGAAAAAATTCGATCACGAGGCGGGACTCGAACCCGCATCCTTCGCGCCATTCCGGGGCGGATGCCTGACCAACTCAGCCACTCGTGACCCGCCAGAGCAATCGAATTTATTCTATTCTTTCAGTTTTATGTGTCTGAAGGGACACCCCGCGCGCCATCTATTGAGATGATTAACAACCATTTCAACCAATATGAAGCACTTTTCAGTGAATACAATATTGTAACGATGGAACACGACCTTTTTTGTTGAATTTATATTTTTGGTTTTATGGCATTCAAATGCTTTATAAATATAAATTTATAAAGAATAGAAAAAATTCGATCACGAGGCGGGACTCGAACCCGCATCCTTCGCGCCATTCCGGGGCGGATGCCTGACCAACTCAGCCACTCGTGACCCGCCAGAGCAATCGAATTTATTCTATTCTTTCAGTTTTATGTGTCTGAAGGGACACCCCGCGCGCCATCTATTGAGATGATTAACAACCATTTCAACCAATATGAAGCACTTTTCAGTGAATACAATATTGTAACGATGGAACACGACCTTTTTTGTTGAATTTATATTTTTGGTTTTATGGCATTCAAATGCTTTATAAATATAAATTTATAAAGAATAGAAAAAATTCGATCACGAGGCGGGACTCGAACCCGCATCCTTCGCGCCATTCCGGGGCGGATGTCTGACCAACTCAGCCACTCGTGACCCGCCAGAGCAATCGAATTTATTCTATTCTTTCAGTTTTATGTGTCTGAAGGGACACCCCGCGCGCCATCTATTGATGCTGCTGAGTTGGTCAGGCATCCGCCCCGGAATGGCGCGAAGGATGCGGGTTCGAGTCCCGCCTCGTGATCGAATTTTTTCTATTCTTTATAAATTTATATTTATAAAGCATTTGAATGCCATAAAACCAAAAATATAAATTCAACAAAAAAGGTCGTGTTCCATCGTTACAATATTGTATTCACTGAAAAGTGCTTCATATTGGTTGAAATGGTTGTTAATCATCTCAATAGATGGCGCGCGGGGTGTCCCTTCAGACACATAAAACTGAAAGAATAGAATAAATTCGATTGCTCTGGCGGGTCACGAGTGGCTGAGTTGGTCAGGCATCCGCCCCGGAATGGCGCGAAGGATGCGGGTTCGAGTCCCGCCTCGTGATCGAATTTTTTCTATTCTTTATAAATTTATAAGTAAGTATTTATTAAAATTTAAAATATATATTGAAGAGAGAAGTAGAGAAAGTGGTTCTTTTAATATATAACCAATTTAATATTCTAATTTAGGTGGTGTCGTACATGAATTCAACAACCTTCGAGAATAAAGTGAAATGCTTAGAGAGCTTGAAAGGGACTGTAGAATCTCTAAAATCATCGCAACTAAGCCTTACCAGGTATGACTTTACACCTTAAAACAGTAATAAACTTTTTCCTTTATTGTCCATAAATATTAATTTGAATTTATTTTACAGAGATGAAAGAAGAGCTCTGATGGCTAATAATGCGTTTAGAGACTTGGATGAAGCTGATATTGCTAATACCAGAGCAGAGAGAGACACTTTCTTGAATCTAGCTATGAGGTAATGTTTAAAATTACACTCTATTTTCACGTTAAAATAATAACAATATTTATTAATAAAATAAAATACTTTCCAGATATTATTTGCAGTCTTTAGAACAAAGTGATGAAAACAATTTATCAGTGTTTAGAGTAATTTCGCTATGGTTTGAAAATAATACTATCGACTTGGATTGTGAAGAGACCGGTCGCTTAGGATCACTGTTACAAGGGATCCCGTCTTGGAAATTCATAACAGTGCTGCCGCAGATTGCTCCTCGACTGTCTTCGGAAGATACGCCGTTTGCGAAACATTTAAGGAACTTAATAAGTAAATTTTTTCCTATTCCTATGATTTGTTAAAATGTATTATGTAGGCTGTACAAAGTGCTTTTAATTTGTTTATTTTAATGTTATGTTTTTAGAAATATCCGTTTTTTACGGGTTGTTGTGGAGTTTTAGTGATTTACCCAAAAGAAATCTGATTCAATCAGAATTTTAGATTCCGCTTGTTTTCAATTAGGATTGCTATTTTATTGACGAATATACATTAATTAACCCGTAAAAAACATTATATAATTGTTAACAACATTTGCAGCGCGATGTGCAATAGAGCACCCTCACCACACCCTACCCATACTGTTTAACTTGAAGAATTCCGATAAAGACGTGACATTACGTGAACAAGTTGGGTTATCTGGAACTAGAGCTTCTATATCGGCTCCAGAACCGAGGGTGGTAGCTGCGGAACAGCTGATCAATGGACTGGCTGCTCGTACTCCGCAACTCGGTGTTATTGTGGAACAGATGGAAGTACTGTGTGATGGTGAGTTATGGTTGAAATGTTGATGCTAATAAATAAACCATATTATATTCAAAATAAGTAAAATTTAAGAAAAATATAAAATAAGATACAAACGCTTCGGATCACATTAAAATACAAACTTACCTCTTTCGCATATGTGGATTATATTATAAAATATTTATCAACCAATGTTACTATAAAAGACGGAGGATCTCAATTAGACTGTTTTTTTTTTAGTTTCAACAGATTGACAAGATTTGTGTTTGATAGAAAATAGTAGAATTTTAAGGATACCTCCCCTAAGAACGTCGGTAACATTTTTCGTAAAAGAGCATTATGCAGCTTCAAGTCAATAAATTTTTACACGTATCACAAACATACGTATTATTTTTTAGCTATCATCAAGTTCGCCTATGCTGTCCCAACTGCGAAAGATATTGGAAAACCTTTACCTATACCCAAAACGGAGGGAATATCCAAGCTTCGCAATTTGAACAACACACCGGTGCCGATCGACACTATTGCCATACGAAAAGATTTTGATTACTCAAACATACTCAGTAAGTTTCACCTTTTATTTATAAGCTCTAATATATTTAATTTTACGTGACTAGCTTTGTAATTACCTTATTAGGTAATACATAAAGTTGTCGCTCAGTTTTTTCATATGATTATTTATTTAAAGGCCTCTCATCATTTGAAAACCATTACGAACTAGTTGGCGGTATTAATTTTCCCAAAAAGATATCTTGCCGACGCTCTGATGGACGAAAACGGATTCTGCTAATAAAGGTAAGAAATATAGTTTTCTGGAAGTTTCTAGTGTCAATGTATCCTACTATTAAAGGCAGTTACGTAATGCGTTTAATTTTAAAGGGTGAAGATGATCTTAGACAAGACGCGGTGATGCAACAAGTGTTTAATATAGTGAACACCTTGCTGGAGAAGAACCCAGTCACGTACCATAACAAGTTACTCATACGCACCTATAAGGTAACAAAATATTGTTTTTAATATTATTGGGGCATTTACTAAAAATATATCGTACGTCATCGTTAAGGGAGAGGTGATATTGTAAATATTAAGTTTGAACATAATGTCTCTACTCTCTATACAGTGTGGAAATTTTCTGTGGGCCCTGAAGGGAAAGTACTTGAAATACTGAAGATAGGGAATTTTGCTAAAAGGAAACATTCCTTAATTTTTAAAAAGATATAGAACTGCATTCATATCGGAATTTTACACACTGTATAATCTATTATAAGAAATAATGTCAATAAATGTTCTATATTTCCATAAATTGTTCAAAATCGTTCAGTCTCCTTGTTTTAATACTAGTTTATAACTAAACTAGTTTTCGCCCGCTTTGTCTAAAACCTAATAAATGATATACCTTCCTCTTGATTCACTCTATCTATTTAAAAAACCGTATCAATATCAGTTGCGTAGTTTTAAAGATTTCAGGATACATAGGGATATAACGACAGAGGAAACGAGTTTATTTTATACTATGTAGTGATGATAAATGATAAATGGTAAGGTGATGTCTGGAAGAAATCGCTCTAAGCGATAAGACCGCCAATTGTACTTAGTGTAAATTATATTTAAGTGTTTGTATTTCTTGTTTTGTTATCTTTAAGTGCAATAAAGTATTTATAAATGAATAAATAAATGATAAATATACAGGTTGTGGCGATGTCTCGTCGCTCCGGCGTGCTGGAGTGGTGCGAGGGCACGATGCCGCTCGGCTCATATCTCATGCAAGCTCACAAACAATATCGGCCACAGGTAATTCGCCTAATTCGCCTAGTTGAGAATGAACATTTTGGTTTTTATTGTTCTTTCGATTGAGACCCACATAATTCGGTGACGAAATTATTATATTTGAAGTAACAAATTGTAAATTATTTTTTACTTCTAGTCAAAATCTTTAAAATGCCATCATTCTTCTTTAAAGTTAAATTATTGTTTCTTTAGGATATTCATCCGAATATAGCTAGAAATAAAATGAAGGAATGCCACGAGAACAGAAGATCTAATAAGCATAAGCTGGCAGTTTTCAATGAAATATTGAGGGTGTTCAAGCCAGTTTTCCATTATTTCTTTACGGAACATTATCTTGATCCCGTAACTTGGTACGAACGACGACTGGCTTATACTAGAAGGTACTAAGATTCATCTTTCCTTGTTATTATTTAAATTAAACACAAAATACGAATTAATCTAGTTGAGAATTATAAATTACAAAGATTGTAAGCAACATGAACTATCCATTGAATATATTATTTGCTTTCAGTGTTGCAACTTCTTCCATGGTTGGGTTCATAATGGGTCTGGGCGACCGACACGTTCAGAATATATTGATTGACAAAACCACCGCTGAAGTTATACATATTGACTTCGGTAACTATACACAATTTATAAAAATTATTAATACTGTCCTTTTTATTTACTTTAAATATAATAAATTGTTTTTGTTTTCAAAGGTATCGCTTTCGATCAAGGAAAAACATTACCCACGCCTGAAACGGTGCCTTTCCGTTTAACTCAAGATATTATAGCTGGATTCGGTTGTAGTGGTGTTGAAGGCATATTTAGAAAGTAAGTTATTTTCAGTTTAAATTATAGAACGCCTCTCTGTTTTCATGTTTTCATTAATTTTATGCTTTCTAAACAGTTGCTGCGAAAAAACATTACAATTACTGCGTGACAACCAAGAAACGTTATTGACTATACTCGAAGTTCTCTTATGCGATCCGTTATATTTGTGGATTGTGCCATCAGCAGCTAAGAATGCAGGTATGTAAATGTTAAAAGGAAAATAATTTAGATATTTTTTATATACCTACATATAGTGCATTGGAGAAGTTGCAAAAGAACGGTAACATAAGTATCATATAAGTATCACAGGGTAAGAAAAAAAAACACATGTTTAATCGCAATAGTATATTTATTACAACAATCATTATTCAATGTTACATTTTTACATCTAATATCACAATTTATATATTTACAGATTGTTACAGCTTACAATTTATACATTATATCAAATAACTAGTTGCACAAAATATTTCTATAGCTTGTCTGTAATCCTGATGTAATATAAACTACAGCCCTGCCAAGTACCATCAAATCTGTCCCGCGAAAGAGTATCACGTGTCCATTCATCCTCGCAAACTTTTATCATTTTATTTATGTCTATCATATAGGACATTGAAATGACCCTAAGCGGTTCGACTCCACGTTCTTTATCCTCAAGAGCTTAGTTCCTCTGTATGCTTAAATCGTTAAAATTAAGCATCCAAAATTTTGATGCTTTTTTTTTAAATGATTCAAGAGGAGGGTTTTAGTTATAATTTACTAGGTTTCCACCCGCGGCTTCACCCGCGCAGTCAAAGAAAAACCCGCATAGTTCCCGTTCCCGTGGGATTTCCGGGATTGCGTCATTTTCCCGGGATAAAAAGTAGCCTATGTCCTTTCTCGGGTATCAAAATATCTCCATACCAAATTTCATGCAAATTGGTTCAGTAGTTTAGGCGTGATTGAGTAACAGACAGACAGACAGAGTTACTTTCGCATTTATAATATTAGTATGGATTAGGTTTTAGAGAATTTCGATACAGTGGGCGAAGCCGTGGGGGGAAAGCTAGTTGTCAATACAAAAAATTATTCCAGGTGAGCAGCAGGGCGAGGGCAGCGGGGGCGGCGGTGTCGGCGGGGGCGGGCTGGCGGCGCGGGCTTTATTAGCTGTGCGCGGCAAGCTGTGCGGCGCCGAGCGGGGCGCGGCGGCCGTGTCGGCGCGCGGCCACGTGGCGGCCCTGCTGCGCCGCGCCACCGACCGCGCTAACCTGTGCCGCTTGTTCCACGGCTGGCAACCCTATCTGTGAACTTACATGCTTATAAGTGTGATTGGCTGCGCGGGTGCTAGCCCTACTTGCGAGCTCGTACGCGTATCGACACGATTATTTGCGTGGTTAGTAGCTCTAGCTGTCGGTAGCTAACTTATCGGTGTGATTGGTAGCGCGGGTGCTAACTCTACCTGTGATGCTAATCCCCTTGATTGGTAGCACGGGTGCAAGTGGGTCAATCAATTTTTAAAGGTCCCGATCATAATTTTCTCGTATTTTTTTTTTAACTTAATTTTCAGCATTTTACTATTTCATTTAGAAGATAATTCTTCGTAGATTAAGATTATATAGGCAGCAGTGATGTTGATTAAATACATTTGTGGATTTAACTTCACGAACCGATCTATTCACGGGAAATAATGTCCTTTGGACAACTTACACAATAGTACTTTTTTAAATGTTAAATTCCCTTCAGAATTAAAATAAATTCTTCTAATATTAAATAATAAATAATATTTTGAAATTTGTTCTATTTACACCCAAAATACGAAATATTTTTATTAAAATTGAAACGAATGATGTCTTTTGAACAACCAAACAATGTTTCATATATAAAAAAGTTTCAGTAAAGCTGAAATAGTGATATTTTTTACAAAAAAACTATTAAGGCGAGTTTGTTACGTATCGTATTATTGATTTTACTTAATTAAAATGAACTGATTCTCGATATAACTGAATGAATGAAGTATAATGTGATTTTCATATGGGGACATCTTAGTCGTCTTGATTTTTGAAATGTTAAAATTACAATTAAACTAGACATAAAATCGCGTAATAAAAATGTGTTCCCGAAACAGCCGAGTAATAAACAAAACATGAACTATTTAACTGTTAAAGTATAAGTTTTATATAATTATTGTCCTAGGGACAACCAAATTGTCCATGGTGCAACCACTTTGGTTGGCCAAGTGACTGGTTGTCCGCGGGACATTTTTAAAATTTTGACCCGCCAAGCAAATACTATTTTTTATTTTATATATTAATCTCAGCTCACACTAAATTATAGACGAAAGCGCATCTCGTGTAGTATAATTGATAACAATGCATCAAGTACTTATGTTTTAATCACAGTTGTCTGACGGACTGACAATAAAGCCACCCCACACTCACCAACGTTGCTCGGACGACTGTTGCCGTGATTTTATACAAATCAAAATGGCGTTTGAGCCCGACAGTTAATTATTGTGTTTAGCTTGTTGTTTAGGAATCTACCGCGCACTCTGTGTTTTGTTTCTATAACTAAATTACGGTTGTCTGTGAGACCTGTGCCATGTAGATGATTTATGGGGACATAAGTAAAATGCCTGAAAATCGTATTATATCCAATAAAAAAAAAATTATTTGTATGTTTTTATGTCAATAATCATTAACTGAAACAAGAAGTGTATTTGGTATTTATGGTCGTGATAGTATGTGTTCGTGATGCGAAGTTTTTTAATGCATTGTAGCTTGGGGACAAATGTGATAGTACTGGAAAATTGCATTTAGTCTCTGGACAACCATGAAACTACGCACAAATTAATAAAACAAGTAAAATATTGTTTACAATAATGTTAGAAAATATTAAAAAGAATATAATTAAAACCAATTTAACTCTTTATGATTTCATGTTTATTACTTAATTATCGTTCAGGGACATGATGCGTGTACCGTCGGACCATTAAAAGTTGATCGACCCAAGTACTACCTGTGAGCTACCTTATCGGTGTTATTGCTAGCGCGGTTGCAAGCCCTACACTACATGTGAGCTTACATGCTCATCAGTGTGATTGAAAGCCCTATCCGTTAGCTAGCTGCGCTATCAGCACGATTATTATTTGTGTGGCTGGTAACCCTATCTGAGAGCGACGTGTGTAGGTACCTACTGCTACCTGTGAAGAAACCCATGTGTTGAATATATTGCATTTAAATAATCTGCTCCGCCTGTTATACGTCTAGCAGGAATTTAATAAAAACTTCCATAAATATCAAGACTATAAATTTTAACCATCCTGCTTTATGGGCCCATTTATTTTATTTTGTTACAAATGCGTCCGTTTGTAAGGAATCTTAATTTTAAGCTATTGCATAGCTTCTATCGCGGGCCTTGAGCGCGGGGACCAAATCCAGAAATTTAGTAACGAAAAAACCTCACGCTCCCCACTCCGACGGGCGCGGAGGTGTGGCCAGTGGCTTGAAGGCATAGCATTAGCATGCAATAGCTTTACCGCGGCAGTCCCCGAGTGCCATACGTCTTTTTTTACTAATTTACGATTATATAGCCTTACACAGTTAAAAATATGTCGCTGTGCTTAACCTGTGCCATTTAATATGTTAGTTTATAAGAAACGGTCAGAGCCTAGAATACGGTCATTTTAAAATACTATGTATGTTTAAATTTTTTTGGTAAATGTGTGCTTATATTGGATATTTATAATTAAGTGCGTATTTTATGTTTACTTTACTATGTTTTTGTTAAATAGTTTGTCAGAATCTCGGTCGGAATAAACATATTATGTTTTTAAATTCATTATATTATGTCTGTAGTATTTGTACCTATAGTCAGTTAATTTGAATTTATTGTTACTTTAAAATTTTTTAATTATTAGTTTCGTTTATTATGTATTTTAATTAGTTAGCTACTGAACCATGTTATAAATGTGATAGATTTTATCAGATACTGGTATAATTTAAGCATTGAATGCTGATAGTATTGTATGCCTTATTGTATTAAATTGATTCGAGTAAATGAAAATAGGTTTAATAATTGATGTTTGTATAAGTTTCCATATTATGGTAACAAAATATGTTAATTATGTTTAATGATAATTTTGATACAATATTATATTATTATGTATTTTTTTAAATTGTATTTTTATTTCTAAAGCCTTATCCTAAACAGAATCGTAGCGTGCCTTGGCGGGGCCCCGTATAAAAATTTGTTTGGGGGCCCTTAGGAAGTAACGATTTCTCACAAAAGCGCACGTTGGGGGCCCCCTTGGCACGGGGGCCCCGTATAATTGATACGGCAGATACGGCGGTAGCTACGCCCCTGATCCTAAAGCTATTCCATCCTAAGCCTTTCAAAATAACACCTTATCGGGCTAGGTATAGAGTCGACGAAAACATATTTTCAGCCAATCCATCATAGGTACTTGTATACAGGGTGTAACGATTACACCGTGTGCTCAGGCGATTATTCCGTAACTATTGCAGATATCATAAAACTTTGAACTGATATTGAAAGTACTTTACCTAATGAGTAAAATGAGAATAATAACTTTTTAAAAATATAACGTGAAATATCTAAAAAATTAACTTAAAACACTCCAATACATTAAGTATGAGATATGGATAATGAATATCACAAAAATGAAAGATTTTCGTTTCTTTTTCTATAGTTGGTTTTTTATTTACTTAGTAAATTTTAAGGAAAGTTCATTTAGAAACTATAAATAGAGCAGACGTCCTCATTATATTGCACAATGAGGACGTCCGAAACTTCGAAAATCTCCGTCACTTCGAAAATCAGCTTTGAATACAAAATCTAAGGGAGTGTTTAATTTAACATTTTTGGATATTTCTCGTTTATTTTTAAAAAGTTATTATTGCCATTTTAATCGACTTCAAAAAAAGGAGATTATCAATTCGACCGGTACTTATATGTTTTTTTTATGTAAGTACACCGATTACTCCGAGGTTTCTCAACCGATTTACGTGATTCTCTTTTTGTTTGTGCGGAATGGTTTCGAATTGGTTCCATAAAAATTTCATTCGGGTAGGCCCAGTAGTAGTTTATTTTATGAGCATTTTTGTCTGATCTCGATGACATAATTGAAAATCTAGCAACTATGTATCATTTATTAGCGGCTATTTCTTGAAAACTAAATTTTTAAATGGCATACACAGTAATAACTTATCATTTTTATTTATAATAGAGTTGGCAAACGCGCTTGTGAAAAGCGATCGTCAGCGAGTCCACTGAGTAAATTGCATTTAAAACAACAACATTATTTACTCCGCTTAAAATATTTTATAATAAAGCTATCGTTTTGAAGCCTTGATGGTATCGTTTTCTCTGAACATTTGGTCTTTTACGTAGGTGGCCCCAATGTTGTGAGATTTATTTTAAAGCTAAATAAAATTTAAATGAGACCACACGGGAAGCACCACTTTTAAATAAAAAAAGAATCATCAAAATTGGGTTCACTCAATAGAAAGTTGAAATAACAAAGCCAAAAAATAAAGTCGAATCTACTCCTTTTTAGGATGTCGGTTGAAAAGTGGTTGAAAATTAATATTCAACATTAAAATTAGGAGCTATTCTATATGACTCTCCGCATATTGGACGTTTAGATTAGACGTATGAGCATTATAATATTGTGTTTTTATATAATTTTCCCAATGATATTCTAAATCCTTAGAAAACTGTATCACAATTCACCGTAATTCACAGACCACAGTTGCAGGATGAATCAATTTGGATCGATGTTGAACCAAGCCTTAATAATTTTAATGTTGGCAGCACTGCTTATAAGTCAAATTTCGAGTTTGACGCGTTTGACGCATGGACCCAGTTGTTGCTATTGGTTGCTATGGTTACCATTTTATAAACAATAATTGCGTGATCCGTTTAAAAGATGGACTGAATTATGTTTTACCTCTTTTTGTCGCCTTTGTTATTAAACTAATTTCCTTAAAATAACTATCAATTCTTTCATGGCAGAGTTGCATATATTAGGGCAAATACAACAAGCGGTAGATTTTAGTGAAAATTACTCGTTGTTTTGTCGTTATACTATTCAAGCAGGTAATAAGCATTTATTCAATTATTTTAGATTTGAAATACATAATATAGACAACTTTCCAAAAGTAAATATAAATTAAATTTTAGGACCAAACTGGACACTTCTGTCAGGTTCTTCAGAGGGCCAAACATCCTCAGGTAGACCAAACGCTGAAAAGAGTGTTGTTTGGGCACATCCATTGGATTTACATTTTGTCACAAAAGGAATACAAGGTTAATTGGAAAATTAAATTATATAATTCTTTGTAATTTTTGGTTTTCTAACATTAAATGCATCAATATTTTAGACAACGATTCGAAAATCCGATCTGATGCGCGGATGCGAACCCGCATCTATCGCCGAAGGATTCGAATATCGAACTAGAAATTATAAAAAATAATTTATTTTTTATAATAATTATGCATAGGCCTTTAGATGAATGAAACTTATATATTTTCAGGTTGGCCAAAAATATTGGTACAGACAAATTGTCTAGACGCTCTGGGCCGTTCTTGGATCCTAGGATATGGCTGCAGCACAATACCTGCAGTGCCTGGGTACCACACATTAAATGTGCCCTGTTGGATACCTGCAGCTATTTCAATATCAGACAAGATCCGACAGTATTTTATTGGTGGATCTCACCAAATATCTCAAACTGATATTATTAGTTTAGGCAATGATAGGTGGGTAAATTATTATATGTATTAGCTCATATATATTATTTTTTATTTACTTTTAATAATTAATGTTGCTCTTTGGCAGGTGTAAATTAAATACTCATTCAAAAGGTATTATCACATTAAATTTATGTGTTGTTTTAAGAAATTTTACTCAATTTGGAGTGGAGTATAAATAAAAATGCAACCCATCACTTACTTAGGCTTTACATTAGTGTCTATATTAATTCAATTTTGTGTAATGGATTTCATAAATGAAAATATTGAAATAGATAAAATGATAGAAAATGTTAGTAGGGGGCATTCAAAACGTGATATGCACGCAATACTCACCAAAATATCTGAAAAGCCACACGGACTATATTACCAGACCAATAAGAATGCTGTAACCAAAGTAAAATCTCCATTTACATTATACAAAAATGCCTCATTGGTAGACATGACAACTACAGAAATATCTAGCACAATTCTTGACTGGGTGTATGATGAAAATGTAACCACAACAGAAGATACTCTCCAAAGTACTGATATGTTTACAAGCTCTGAGTTTGAGAATGTTACGGAAATAACATTATTTGATAAAAAGAGCACAACTATGAAACCAAATATAATACCAAAGAAAACTGAACCAAATAAATGTCATTGTGATCTTATGGTGGGTAGAGTTTATAAAGAAAAAAAAATCATAATTAAACAATGATTAATTAGACTTGTGATTTGTTTCAGTATAAAACTTGTGATATTAATTGTTGCTGTGATATTGATTGCTCTGAAACTGATAAACTTTTATTTGACTGTGAAAGGAAAGCTTGCCCAGTATCGGATACTAACCAACTACAGTATTGTTTAGAAGATAGTGAATGCAACAATAAAATGACACCAAATTTCTTAGAAAATTTATTTTGTATTTCTAAAACTAACTTACCCGATAAACGCTTAACAGACATACAGGTAAATATAGTAAAAACAAATACATATATTTATTTTTTAAAGATAAAATAATATGGTTTATTTATAATCTATTACAGTTTGATGAGGCAGCAATTAATAGGTCTCCTAAATGGCATAAGCACAACAGGCAAAAAGTTTTGTATGAATTTAAGAGGAATATATTGTATAGATACAATGAGCCTGTATGGTTATCTAGAAATGGATCCATATACTTTGCAGGTAAGGCTTAACATTAACGTCAGAATATAATATCTATAAAATATTATTTAATCTCAACCTTCAACATTTTTAGATATTCCAGTTATAGTAACAAACCATTACTGTTCTGGAATGAAGCCAATTAAATTCCTTGTAAATGAAAATGTTAAATGTGTTGTAAAATTGCAAGATCTCCATATGTTTCAAGTGTTGAAAAATGTGGAAGGAGGAAGTATATTAAGTCCCATGACAAATTTAACTAATTCTAGTGATAAGGTAAGTTGTCTTAGCTATAGAAGCCCATTTCAAACACGACATTATAATAAAACAATCAACTGTTTGATATCTTAACACAATACATAATATAATATACATAATTTTTTTCAGAATGTGACTGTTCATCAAACTAACTGGACTTTATACATTTGCGATCAGTTAGAATGCATTGCTTACAATAAAAGTAGTCATGAACCATATTGTACAGAAAGTTACTGCAATAATATTGCAACAAAAGTTCATTATAAATTTTACTACTTCGATTCTAAAATAATGAAAGCAGAAATAAAACTTTACATTCAAGAAATATCTATGAATCTTCAATTTATTAATCAGAATGTGAAGGTCAAATTTTATCTGAGCAACAAACCAGAAGAGGACATTATAAAATTAAGTGGAAATCCTGGTTACATTCCAAATTTACCGATTCTTATCTCAACTGCTGAGAATAATCACACAATGCATTTGTTCAATAATTCATTTGGAATCAAAAATATTTTAATACATCCGGCCAATATAAATGGTCATTGTATATTAACGAATGTGTCATATAAAATTGTGCAGTTTGGGCAAAACAAGAGAAGCAAATGTCGATTTACTATTAAAGAAGATATTCTCAATGCATACAATGCAACAACTGCTTGCCAAAATATACAGAATAATATACTACATTACCTTAAATTGGATTCTGTAACTTATGTAGCTCCATATGGCAATCCTCAGAGTATTCCAGATGAAAATTGGATTCAAATTCAGATGTTTGATAAAGAATATATATATGGAATACTTGATAGAAAGAATTCTGCATTACATTGTAAGAATGTAGTTACTAGAATTGCTTATGTAATTGCTTACGCCGATACAAACAGCGATGTATCTAAAGAGCAAAACAAAATAGTATATGTGAAGGTCGAAGGCACTGCACAAAACGTAACATTCAATAATGACGATATATCGACAGTTCTCACCGTCGATACCAATTTCATAGATGTAAGTAAGCCTGAAGTGTTTGAGTATGCGGGCGCACCGCATTTGAAAATTTACTTGCCCAAAAGTTTCTTTCTCCCTTCCAATTCAGGAAACTTGCAAGACAAAATGAGATATCTTACACTAATACTATTTGTATTATTTCCATGTATCATTCGACTTATTTAAAGGCAATAAAATAAACATTTCATATAAACTAATAATTTTTATTTAGCAATAATTTAAATACTCTCGTTACTTCTATCACTTTAACTTGGCGTCCACTCATCGAGAGCTTTATGGTCTCGAAACTGTTGGCCTGAAAAATGAAAGCCAATTGTGGATTTTACTGAGGAATTTTTAGTAATGGGACCAGTCAATGAAACATGATTTTATAAAAAGAAGTTTAATTTAACATAACTAATCTAGGGAATCACGAGGAACACTTATAGTACAGTACCGAAACGATCAAATTAAGCCACATTATTACTTGTATATACAATTGTTTTTTTTTTACATTCATGGATAATATTGTAGTTCCGAGTAAATATTTAAATGGAAAGTACAAAGTCTTAAGTTTTTGATATTATAAACCTTATTTATCATGGAAAAAAAAAATAAACAGAAATTACGTTTAGTAATTTATAGAGCAGGTGAAGGCATATTATAGGTCCTCACAATGACTTGATGAATGATTAAGCATAAGTATTACAATTTAACATAAAATAATAATTTTAATGCCATTGTAAGTAAAAGGTTTATCATATCATTAATACTAAGAGCATCAAGTCGACGAATAATTATTAATGTTTTACACTGATATTCTTTCACGATGCAGCTTATAAAACACATTCAATTTAAAATAATAATTGTATTTTTCACGTAATGTAAAATTTTCGTCATGTTTGCCGTTAAAATTTCCCAAACATTTTTTCAAGCTGAAGAGTTTTTCCTATTTTTATATTACTTAACAGGGCCGTATTTACCCACAGTCTAGATAACTAAAATGAAAATTGTTAAGCCCGCTTATATTATATAGCAACAATAATAGACACATTATAGTCCTTTTCACCTATGATGATTCCTGTGACACTTCATCGTGTTCCGAATTACGTATTTTATGTTTAAAACGCCAAAATAATTTTAGTGCATAATATTTTTATTTTATGGCGGAATTATTGCCAAAAATATAAAAATAAAACATCTTAAACTTATAAATCGAAAACAGTATTGTTTAGTTTAATATAATGAAAAATAAAATAAAATAACACAAAAATATAATACCTACGCAATTTGTGTACATGAAATGGATCGTTGAAAAATCATAGAGTTGGAAAATCATATAATCGGCGCCCATCTTGTGATCGTTTGTCAATCGAGTCAATCGTCTGTACGAGTGCGTCAGCCTTGTATATAAGTTGCATTTTTATAATGATACTTTACGTGGTATTCTGTTATTGTTACTTATTGTTATTGTTGACTTTTTGTTGCTGTTGTTTGCTAAGTTTCCTTAGTTAATTGTTGGCGAAATGCCGAAAAAGCTAATTTTGGTACTTTATTCAAATCGATTTAATTTCCATATAAAATATTATCGATTATCGAAAACAATTGATATGATTTCAGTAAAGACATTTCTACACGTGTCAAAAATCCATGTGTCACAGAAATCATCTTAGGTGGAAAGGACTATAATTGAAAAAGACACATTGATCTATTTTTACGACGTTAGTCTTCATTTATTTATATCACTGGACATCACTACATAGTATAAAACAAAGTCGCTTTCTCTGTCCCTATTTCCCTATGTCCCTTTGTATGCTTAAATCTTTAAAACTACACCGGATTTTAATGCGGTTTTTTTTAATAGATAGAGTGATTCAAGAGGAAGGTTTTAGTATATAATTTATTAGGTTTTAGACAAAGCGGGCGAAGCCGCGGGCGGTAAGCTAGTCAGTATATAATATCCATAAATACGGCCCTGTTGCCGTGCTAGAGGTGTCTTTAACGAGAACGCAGTTGCGTACATGGGCGCGGCGAGTACAAGCGCGAGTTGACCACGGTCACGGGCATGGTTACGGTTACAGGTGCGGGTACGGTTACAGGTGCGGGTACGGTTACAGGTGCGGGTACGGTTACGGTTACGCACCTATGCGACGTAGGTGTACACCTTGCGGTCGTCGGGCGTGCGCGCCAGGTACTCGCGCTCGATGAGCCCCTCGATACGCTTCTTGATCACGACCGGTGATGGAAGGAAACGCGCGCGCAGCTGTTCTGTCACCTCCGCTACTAGCAAAGTGTGCTGGAAATGCAAAAAATATTTATAAAAACTGAGTTATTTTATTTGAAATGTAAGAATTATAGAACATTCAACATTTTGTTTATTAATGTTATTATTCTGAGTACATAATTTTATTGAGGTTTTAATATATAATAACATACCTAAAAAACATCTAAGAATTAATTGTACTCTTTTGTATATTTGAATTTGCTTTACTCGTTTGCCTAGTCTCAAAGTAAGTAACTTTTCAGCAACACCAAAAACTGGGTCATAAGTTAGTATGTACCAATATAATCTAGTGTTTACCACTGTGTCAATGAACCAGACTCAAATCAGAGATAAATGAATGGAAGGGATATCCATCTCACCGCCATCTTCTTCCTGGCCTTCATGATGCGCACGATGGCCGCCTCGATCTCGTGCTTGCGGTCCTCGTCCACCTTGTTGCGGGTCTCGCGCCGCTCCGGCTCCGACTCGCCCTTCGCTGCCACCGTTTGGATCTTTACCCTACGCGTGTGAATATAATGGGTGAATTAGTTCATTTTGTGGTTAGACAAAGTTTTTAAAAATAAAATATTTGTTTATGTTTAGTTTAGGAAGATGTAATAATTTTATAAAGCAAAAATTTATTTTAGATGTATAGCGTGTTTTACTGTCCCTTAATACACAGATAAATAATAACATCGCAGACTATTCAAAATCACCAACCAGAAATTTCATTTGGCATAAATTCTTAAAAAAAAAAAATCATTTTACCTGTGTAATTTGGACGTGAATGCATCATTTACGTAGAACTGGTGAGGGGGCTCAATCTCCTTAGTTTTGGGATGTTTGATCAGCACTCGCTGCGTGGGCTTGCCCATGGCTAGCGACTGCAATGCGCGCACTAAATCCTTCTCCGGTATGTCAGTCTCGTTGAGTATTTCCTGAAACAATGCATTTTTATTTTCATAAAAATTTTAAGGAGATCGGTAAATTGTTCTCTTGTTTTCTTTGTGTTATTTGGTCACTGAATTATCATTCTTCATTCATTCACCATTTCAAATCATAACACTTTTATACTACGCAACTGACCTTACGTAAAAATCTTAATTACTTTTTATTTTATTAAACTCTACACTTCTCGGTCAGATAAATATAGGGATTCAAAATGACGATTGACGACTCCTCTTTTTGTCCTCGCTCACTCACGTTCCTATCTGTATGAACGGTCAAAAACAATTTGACAGCAGTTGTGAGATGTTATTGCGCGGGCGCGGCGTGCGGCGGGGAGCGGGGCCGCTCGCTAGGGAAGCAACAACGCACCTCGTACGTGAGCCGGTCGCGCTTGTTGAACAGCAGCAGCACGCACATCTGGAAGGTGGACACTTGTATGATGTGGCGGCGCGGCGCGGGCGCGGGCGCGGGCGCGGCGTGCGGCGGGGAGCGGGGCGGGGAGCCGCTCGCGCCGCGGAACGTCGCGTGCAGGTCCGCGCTGCCCAGCTGCGGCTGCAGGGACAGCTGCCGGCCAGAGTGCTTCGCGAGGTAGAAGCTGTAACCAAATGTCAAGTCGGATAAAAAATATTTTTTTTGGTAGTGAATATGCACTTTGATTTTGCGATTAGAATTTAATTGTGTATAATTTTTAAATAATTTTTATTTAAAAAATTACAGTCACATTATAAGTCTTAGAGCGGCCGTACACGGGCGGCTCGAGCACTTAATGGCTGAGCGACGTACACGGACTGCTCGAGCGGTCGGTCGCGACGGCTCGAGCAGTCCGTACGGCAGTGAATGAATGTCCATGGTTCACCGCGCGCTCGCGGCTTCAAGCCGCCGGTCTCAACTGCTTGAAGCGGTTCGTATACGGCCGCCCTTAGATCGAAAATAAGGTGTATAATCAAAAAATATAACAATTTTGTAAAGATAATATTATTATCTTTACAAAATTGTACAGGTTACATACCTGCGGAACACTTCAAAGGCCATTCTAGGTGCAGCGGGAATGTTGCACTTGGGCGTGGCGCTCTGTGTGGGCCAGAAGCCTGTCGTCAGCACACGCACCGATAGGTCCACGCCGTGCAGATTGCTCTACGATTCGGAATAAATAATAAAATAACAATAAACAAAAAAATATTGAAGTATTTCATTTACGATGACTGTATGAGCATTTTTTTTAATAAACCATTGCAGTGATATATGTATGTCAGAATAATGGGCCCTAAAAAAACCATAGATTACAGTTTTTGTGCTCGAATTTGTCATGAAAACTTGTGCTCTAGAATCTTACAAAAGTAGAGGTTATTTCAACATTTTAACAACAATTCAGTAATATAATAAAATTATGTGCAAAGAGTAGGCACATACAAATAATGAAAGTAACAAAACAAATTCACCCCGGATGATATCACATGCTCCTTGAACTCCTCCATGATTGTGTTGGACACTGTCATGTCCTTGAACATACCCTCTAGCTTTGACGTAAACTGACAACCGCATTCAGTCTGAAATTACATTCAAGGTCATAGTGCTATAACAAATTATTATAATTATTTACTCACAAAATAAATAGTAATAATATGTGGTTAAGATTAAGGATTTACTAAGTTCATCTTTCTTTGTTAATATAATTTCATCATTCTCGTTATTAACTATTTGCTATAAACACAATAGGAACCACTTTATACAGTGCTAAAAATAATTCTATAATACTTTTTTCCCAAATCAAACTACCGAACTACAGTACATAATCATGCTTAAAGTCTGAGTGTATAAGTCTGCAAAATTCTTTACTGGCAATTTAATTGTTTCATACCAAAGTCAGGATAATTCTAGACTTTAAGCAAGGTTAATCCACAAAATACAATTATTTTGTTTTCATACTAAACTTACAAGGAATATGTATACGTAAAGAATTTTGCAGCAAATATAAATGTTTTTGGGACAGCAGTTAATCACTCAGTGTACTCGATCAGCGACACGTCACCGATCATACATTGGAAATCCCTTGGTTCCACGTCTTTTAGTAATCCTTCTCTCTGGGAAATGCGACAAAGCTACTTGTAAGGAGTTTTGGTGTTTTTTATATCGAAAATAATAAAAATATTAAATTAAATATAAAAATACCCACTATTTTATGAATGAATTATCTAAAATCTATATTTCGTAAACAACATTCTGCAAACACGCCATTAATTTTTTTCTTTTCTTCATTTATCAATCTGTTTTATTTCAGATATATGCAGGTTTCTGCTTTCTCTTATTGATAATTTTTAAAGAGAATAAAATATTTACCTTTAATTTAGAGATCATATTTTTCTCACTGTCATCAGATACCGATTTATTTAAGAGAAGACGCTTGGCAAGATGCTGTTTATAGTAACGCTCAAACACATCTTTTTCTTGCAGGAAACGGAAGAGCACCATTGTTTTATCTAAGACAGCTTCGATTTCTTGCTCACTCATCTAATAAAAAAGATTCAATATAATATACATACTTATTAAACAAATAATTATCTTTAAAAAAATATTTAAAATGTACTTACGCCCTTTTCACCTTTCTTCAATTTTCCGTCAATAAAAAGTGAAAGGAATTCAGGTGACTTGTTGTTTAGATTTAGGAAATACTCGAAGTCTGATGCAATCATATGTTTGAATATTTTATCGTTGTTGAATGAGTTGTGAAGGAAATGATCAAATCTATCTTTCAGATCCAGAAGGTTCTGGAATGTCAAATAATATTCAAGTTTAGTTTATAATAATATCACAATTGTTTATACTTAAAAAATCATTGAGCTCAGTCTTATAACCATACATTTTTTTTATTAGCCTTACTGTGCGTCAAAAGTGGTATAATTACAAAAGTCCAATGTTAGGCTATTTTTCCTGGTTTATTTAAATCAATCTCAATTACTGTTTCAACTTCTAGCTAAATCATGGAACTAGCATATTGCCACAATATCATTTGCATAAAAGCCCAGCATAAAGAAAATAGGTCCAAACAATTTGGAAGTACCTTTAATAATAATTATTTTTATCAGTTTTTTTAATAGATCAAACAAACACAAAAACTAACACATTTATCCCATTAAAATAAAAGTATACCTTGCATTTAACCTCTTTCATCCATCATACTTTTCCACCATGAATTCACCAAACAAAAAAAGACGGGTTGCACTCCGGGAGTGCCGGCAGAAGTGAAAACTTGATTATTAACGTTGAGCATGTTTGATAATATCCATCCGTCTTACGCTTTTTCGATCAGGTCACGTGTCCTGATCGAGTTTAAGATTTTATACCCATTACAGAAAAAGTGCTCAACGCCGCTAAAGAAGTTTTCACTCAATAATTGACTCTAAATGACTCCATACCTGCACATACGCAATAGCGTTGGTATTATGGTGCGTGTCGGTCACTAACGCCCGTCCCTGTTCCCTTAGGTGCGCCGACACCGCGTCCGCGACCGTGCGCAGCCCCTCCGCCACGCGCGACAGCAGCTTGTACACGCACGCCAGTTCCACTGTACGCGTGTGGAGTAGCATGTGCACTACGCCTGAGTTCTCCATCTATACGATACATTAATCCATCAGGCCCCGGAATCACAGACACAATAGAAAATCTATTGTGTCGCGGTCGGATCTGGCCGCTCGGTGGTTGAGAGGTTAAAAGGTTAATGTTGTGCACAAATTACAATATGTGTTGTACCATGGTAGAGATATCTATCTGCACCATACATAGAGACAATAAGCGATAGGATAAACAATATGTATAACGTAGGCTAACTCTATCGTGTGCATATTGGAGCAGCATGTGTACACACCTCAGTTCCCCATCTGTACCATACAAAGAGACAAATGATAGGATATATATAACGTATAATATAACGTAAGCCAGCTCCACCGTGCGCGTGTGGAGTAACATGTGCACTACGCCTGAGTTCTCCATCTATACGATACATTGAGACAAGGAAAAGTTAATGTTGTTCACAAATTACATGTGTTGTACCATGATAGAGATATCTATCTGCACCATACATAGAGACAATAAGCGATAGGATAAACAATATAACACACGCTACGTTCACAGTGTGGAGTAGCATGTGCACTATGCCATTTTCATAGACTAATAACACAATGTGGTGTATAACACTTGTAACATGGTAGAGATCTCGATCTGCGACTTACATAGAGGTAGAGACAACCAACGATAGGATATACGATATATCATAGACATAGACTAATTATTTTAATGTGCATATGTACACGCCCGAGTTGTTCGTCTGCACCATACAAAGACAATAAACAAGAGCATATAATATATAACAAACTAACAATGTGTGTGTGTGTGTATTTTTATTGCAGAACATATAATATGTGCTACGCTAGTAATCTCCATACATATATAAATTTAGGAAGACAAAAGACATAATGACGGTATATTATTACATCACACACTAGTCAATCAATGCATATGCAGTATGACGAAATTGTACCTACTCATCGCAATTTACATTTATGACACATACTGTGACGAAAGATTAGATATGACCTTAGCATAATTATCAGAACTAATTTCTTGCATTTCCTTGCTTGAAAATAAATGTTGCATTCATTTAGTCTTAAGACTATAAAATAAATTACTATTTTATTAGATCTATTAACAATCTATCTCTATTCCCAATAACAGGAATTTTAAAACTATCCCACTCCGCTACATATTTAGTCATACATACCTCATTGAAAAACACAAGAAATTGCAACAAGACCTACCTTAACAATAATCCCAACCACCACACACAAGTCTCAAAAACACATACAAAAACCAACAACCTACCTAATATAGTCTAAATAAACGCATACAAAAATCATCGACCTACCCCAACAATGGTCTCAAAAGAAATAAAAAACTTATCAACCTACCACAACAATGTTCTCAAAAAACAAACAAAACTCATCAACCTACCACAACAATGTCCTCAAAAAACAAACAAAACTCATCAACCTACCACAACAATGTCCTCAAAAAACAAACAAAACTCATCAACCTACCACAACAATGTCCTTAAAAAACAAACAAAACTCATCAACCTACCCCAACAATGGTCTCAAAAACAAATATCATCAACCTACCCCAACAATTGTCTCAAAAAAACAAACAAAACTCATCAACCTACCCCAACAATGTTCTTAAACCACATAAAAAACTCATTTACCCACCTCAACAATGGTCTTCATGTGTCGCTCGATGAGCTCGTGCTCGAGCACGGCGACGACGCGCGGCTCCGTGCTCTCGTCGAGGTAGTGCCGCGCGCGCTCCGCCTCCTCGCTGATGCGCGCCTCCACGCGCGCTATGTACACCGCCGCGCTGTTCTCCGCCAAGAACTTCTGAGATTCCATCTGCAATTCAATACACTACAATAGTATGCTAATATTCTTCGACCAGAATTTCTGAATTTCCATCTGCAATGCTATAAACATAATAAATATTTAAAGCCTTTAATTTTTTACATTTTAAACTCATCATTTTACAATTTTTTTTTATAATTTTAAAATATGTTAGTAGAAATTCATTATTTTTTTGGCAATTTATTGACTAGGCAAGGAATAGGAACATTTCAATGTTGTGCAATACATTGAATAATTCATAAATATAAACAATTTTATCAATTAGAAACATTGAATGGGGATTTTCATATAAACATTTTAGGAATTTCCTGTTAAGATATTTTTTTCCTTTATCTTATTTAACTTAAAAAAACGGCATGTAATAGAACAATAAAATGAATGTAGTTAGATAGTATATGCATAGATTAAATTCAAATACAAGAACATCTAAAACATACCCGATAAAACTCGGCAGACTGATGTAGAAAAGGTTTTTCGAAGTCTTCCTCGTAAACAGCTCGAGAGTTGATGCCTAGTACCATGAGCATTTGGCAGGCATTCCTGATAGCGAGACGATCCACTACCTCTCCCCGTCGCTCACGCGCTACCAGTTCTAGCAATGTTTGCCGCAAGTGGTCTCTAATGCAACCATAACGCACCACCTTTTGAGGTCATAGAAAACATATTTTTACTAATCATAATAATTTAGTTATATATATAAGCAACTTTAACTCGTTTTTTATAAAAGTAAAATTATTTTAAATATTTTCGATGAAATTTTTATTTTTTTGCCAAAGACCTGTGCAGCCTCCAGATTGAAAACTGGCAAGAGATGGCGCAGGATAGAGTCAAATGGAGGCTCTTATTGTCGGAGGCCAAGACTCACTTTGGGTCCCTGCGCCACTCTAGTAAGTAAGTAAGTATTTTCGATGAAACAAACAATGACTTGAAAACTAACATTATTCCAATGTTAGTTATGCACTATGCAAGAAGGATAGGACATTTCCATTTATTAAATACAGATAGACAGAAGAAGGTTTGATTGTAATAAATATATTGTATTACCTGATCTCTAAATATAATGAGCCCTAGATTATAAACATTATCAACATCATTCTGCTGTACATATACTCTGTCCATGTACATCAGTATATCTCTAATCATGACCATGCTTGTTTGATGATCTGTCCAAGCATTATTGAGAGTTTGTAGAAATCCATTGTGTAATGAGTGTAGAACATCTTCACGGACCTATAAAATGTTAAAAAATTTAATAAAGTTATTGAAATACTGTTATTAAACTTATTTTGACAAGTAACACTTTATTATAGCATATAAATACTAAAGCAAAAAAATTAACCTTGGTTTCAAGGTGATGAGTGACCACTTCCTTCAGACCAGTGTACAATCTTTCACCATGCTTATGCAGTACCATTGTATATGCATTTCGGTACAACTCTTCAAATGAAAGGCCTGAATTGTTTTTCTTTTGAATTTCCTGTATTGCATTTTTTAATAAACTCCATATACTCTCCACATACTTTTCATCCATAGTCATCTGGAAAATTCTTTACATTTTAATTTTTCCTCAATTACTGTATCACAGTAAGGTTGTAATTTACTTCTTGTTTTAATAAGTAATAAAGTTAACAAGTAAATTACTATCTTTCTTTATAAACACAATATAGCCTTGCAGTTATTTAAGTGAAAGTTACAGACCCATGTATCAGGATACATTTGATAATATGGTTCGGAATAGTTCCATACTTGAAATTTTCTAGTCATCTTGAATGGTTTATTTGTTTTTGTCATCACAAAATCATAGGTGTGTATCAAAAATTAATATGTACATAGTAAACAATTTTACAAAATCTTTAATATTGACTGATTTTTCTCTATTGTCAAATAAATTTATGACATTTTGTTACTGAAATTTTGTTCTATACTGAAGTTATATTATGTTTCTAATTTTAAACTAAGTGTCATGTAATAATATCCCACAGATAACTGCTTAATGTATATGTGTGACAGTAAAAAGTATCCTTAATTTCATCTAAACTAGCAAAAGACAGGGTGCTTAAAGGCTTCCATTTTCTCTACATTTTTATGGTAATTTGTTTACTCCAAGAATTTTATTTTTACCAAAACAATAACATGGGCATTGGGCTTCTAAAATATAAACATGATTCTTAAAATGCACACCAGATACAAATGTTTTAATGTTAATGAAATAATGTTTTTAAGATCATCTAGACATAATATTAAAAAATAAATTGTTAAGACTCAAATCTAAAAGTATACAGAGATAGCTTTTCAGTAAATAGTATCACAAAAATGCATAGATTGTGGGATAGTATACAAGCTTGTTCAGATAAATAATGCACTTCACTGTTTGGAAATCAATACCCCATCTCTATACAATAATAAGAGATTAGAAATAATGTCCACATCAAAAGATTTAAACTGTTGTCTCATAGTATAGTTGTGCAAGTTAATAAATCAAGTGTTTTAGTTTTGTGACAATTACTTATAGGTACTAGGTAAATAAACAACATATTTTAGATTCTAACCGCATAAAATATATAAAATGAAGAAGGAATAAGCCATTTATAGACACAAAAAAAGAGAAAAAGGATAAATACTACAACATTATTTCATTAATTCCATCAAGAGTTCTAAATTGGCTGCTTACACATAAAATGGAGAGGACGGAATTATAATTAAACCTACAACAAATAAATGTGTTCAAAAATACTCACGGGAAAGGCCCTGATCCTCATCTTGCCAGGTTTATCTTTAGGCAACGTACTTTTCATCATTGCGACTGATATTTTATTACTAACAAACACTGAAACTTATAACCTTTTTAATTCATATATATTCCCAAATACACTTCATTGTTACTCTCCCATTTACATCTGAAATAGAAAATTGTTAGTTTTTTATGCGATAAAGGCAAACGTCATTCGATACAGGTAAATGTGATCTAAAAGTTATGCAAGTAAACTGAAATAAATATTTATTATAGTTTACATGATTTTCTGTGTTACTTGATTAATATTATGTTTACTTTATTTTAACAATTAAAATATCGCTGTTCTAAGAAAATAAAATAAAATTTACGAATAGATATGTCAGTGGAAGAGACAAAACAACAGGCTAGTCTCTTCACTCTCTTTCTCTCTTGAATTACATGGGCGCCACTTCATGATGTGACGTATTTTTAATAACATTAAAACACAGCATAACTAGTAAAAAAACTAACTTATATTTGCTGATACACCTGACAACGATCGGAAATATTTCAGATATATATTTTAATGAATGCAAATTCGATTTCACATAGCTAAATAAACTTTGACTTGTGAATATAGAGCATAGAGTGGATAACTGTTTAATAGACTATAGATCATCTTGATGATATAGATTAAACAATAAGCTATAGATAATTAATATCGTTAATGCATTTGCATTGGAAGACACCCACAAGGCCCTGATTAAATGGATAAATTAATTTGAATTTATAAGAAAAGCACTGTTCAAAGAAATACACTTGCACGTGCCCTAAGATTATCGAAAATTTAGAGAACAATTCTAGCTTTAGGTCGCCTGTCCATCTGCAAGAAAACTTCCGCGAGAAATGTCCGACAGTCTGTCTGACAGCAGCTTGCAAGTCTAATTTCGCGTTTCCACCTGCAAGTGGCCTTACTCATATAAGTGTATAGGTTTCTAAGGGTTTCTTATATTTTTTTCTAGTAAGTTATTTGAACCACAGTGAACCTACATTCTAGTTGACCTGTGTAGTTGACAATAATTATTGCAATGGTGGTGGATGACGTGTGAACTAAACCAAAGATTTTGTATGTCTACACACATTTTATTTATTTATTTATTCCAACGAACTCCGTCGTTTCACCAGAGCCCATTTTTTTAACCGATTTAAAAAAAGGAGGAGGTTTTCAATTCGGCTGGCATATTTTTTTAAAGTTCAAATCACTGATAGTGCGGCCACCTCAGCGGCGCGTATTTCCAAACTATACATAGTCAGAACGCAACCATAGGAAACTGCTCGTGTATACTTTGTAATGCTGTTTTTAAGTTTGTTATTACAATATATACACGAATTTTGCGTACTGATCGTGTATACTTTGTAACGCGGATACTTGCTTCTTCGTTTCAAACTATACGCGATCAGTACGCAAAATATAACTAAATATACCTACTACACCACTTACGCTTGAGCGACATAATAAATATATAGGTAATCAGAGACTTGTATTGTACAGCTATATCTATCTACTTTTATTCTTCTTGATTATTATTGATTCAGTTAAATATGGAATAAAAATATTATTAGGTAAGCTTAGGAAAATAAATAGGTAACAGATAAGGGTACCTATGGGTTAGGTTAGGTTCGTGTTTTTTTAACTACACAAAAATAGGAGCCCCGCGAAGCGGGGCTCCGTCGCCTCGTAACCGTCTTCTTCTGGACTTATTAGATTCTTACATTTTAGCACTATTCTCAATTATAAGTCGTGCAGTATAGGCAGGAACGAAGACACAAGCATCCTCAATACAAAAAATATACGATCAGTACGCAACATTACATACACAATATGCATTGTAATAATAGATTTAAAAACAGCAATACAATAATATAAACGCGAGCAATGGAAAGATGGCGCGCTTACTCCGAAACATACACGATTAGTCCGCATGCGTACTGGCGCTGTATGTTTTGGAGCGCTATTCTTACTTACTTCACTACAAAGTATACGCGAGTATTTGCGTACTACTGTTGTATAGATTGGAAGAACTTTGTAAAAAAGTTATTTCCAAACTATACGTGATTAGTTTCACACCGTTGCGTGCTGGCCTTGTATAGTTTGGAAAGACGCCTCAGCGGCAACCGTAGGCCACCACCAAGCCACTCAAGCTCGTAGACATTTCTTACAATATGGCCGATATGTCAAATTTAGTTCATAGAACCGCCGTAGGACTTCTTTCGTGGTGATATCTGTAGTAACTTTTCTGAACACATAGCTTTGTATTACACTCTGTGGCTGAGCTCTGTGGCCATAAACCACAGCCATAACTGGGTGAGATGTCGTTTGGTCGGTCCAAAAAATGCAGATCTAATTAAATACAGTCACGAAAGAATACTCCCATAATAAAGATAAATATTTTATCCACGAAAACGCACCCCACTATTCTTTATAATATTTTTTTAAACTCTACGGTATAATAATTATGAATATGTGTGTAATCTTCCGCTTAAGAATGAGTTTAATGATGGTTTAATGGGTACAGTGTACACGGTACACACTTATTACCTGGGAACTGGCAGTATCTTTATTAACTTCCATATTGATTTGACCCGATCTATTATTATTTTTAATATCCAGCACTGATTTATAATATAAAATATATACTACTATGGTACATAATATTATGTACATTGTACAACCGATTATATATACCGTTTGTCTAGTATTTTAAACTGTTATTAAATGTCTATGACACCGTTCGACTACCGCGGACTAGTTTCCCGCGAGATTATAATCTGTTGGCAAATAATTGTGATCCTTATAATAAAATTACATATTTACATAATGCATTATATTTCAGTAAACCTTTAAAAGTGAAACCGTTATAATGTGAAATGGGCATTCGATATTCGCCAACGGCGATTACGAATAGACAATAGACATACAAATTACAATGGGCAGCTTTGGTCCAACAAAATTATTCCATTGAAAAGTTACATTTGGGGTTGCATTTTTTAGAGGACGCAATTTTATTATTTTGATGTGTAGGGGGGTTCAGTGTGAAGCTATCACCAAGTTTGTGGGGTCGCCACCCTTGTCCCACGGCCGCCATCTTGGAAATTGCGGTTGATATGGTTTTTAAGATATATCTCTTTAACTATTTATTTGATAAAAAAAATTGTTAACATTGTTTGTTGCAAATTAAATTCTCTACAACTTTGGTCCAGTAACTTTTTGTCGTAGAACTATAAATAAAAAAGTTATAAGCGAAAATGTTCAGAAATTAGAGATATTTATATTTTTCAATAAAACTTTTTTTTATCATTTTACGAAGAAATGATATCAAGTTGTAGATTGTTTTTTGAGGAACAACTTTTATATACAACATTTTTTCATTATGTAAATAGCTAAGATTTTACAGCGCTCCGAAGTGAGTACTATTTTTCAGTACTCTTAACTATACAGTATACATATATTATGTGTGTACTAATAATAATTTGTCATCAGTAATTGTTTTTAATATTTATAATAATTAATAATTAATTTTGCAATATTATTAATAATTAATTATTGACTGAACTGACTTGAAGTCTGGAAGCGCGTTTTTTTTACGTCGAATAGCAGGGCTGAAATGTTCTGCAGTGTGCTTCCATTGTTCTGGAGTCTGGGAAAAGAGCCAATAGCCATTATATGTATAGTTAGGAGTACTGAAAAATAGTACTCACTTCAGAGCGCTGTAAAACCTTAGCTATTGACGTAATGAAAAAATGTTGTATATAAAAGTTGTTCCTCGAAAAACAATCTACAAAAATGGTCTGATATCATTTCTTCGTAAAATGATAAAAAAAAGTTTTATTGAAAAATATAAAAAGCTCTAATTTCTGAACGTTTTCGCTTATAACTTTTTTATTTATAGTTCTACGACAAAAAGTTACTGGACAAAAGTTGTAGAAAATTTAATTTACAACAAATAATGCTAACAATTTTTTTTATCAGATAAATAGTTTAAGAGATATATCGTAAAAACCATTTCAACCGCTATTTCCAAGATGGCGGCCGTGGGACAAGGTTGGCAACCCCACAAACTTGGTTTTAGCTACTCACTGACCCCCCCTACACATCAAAAACATAAAATTGCGTCCTCTAAAAAATGCAAGGTTAGGCCTAAAAAATGTAACATTTCAATGGAGTAAATATGATCGTCGATATTTGCCGCCAGTAGGCGATTATGCATAAACATCTACAATGACTGACAATGACGGTCGTTCATAGGCATTAGGCCCTCTACCTCGGAGCAATTAACAAGCCCTCTACAGTCTACACTATCGTGATTGCCTCTACTTGCCCATCGCTGCCCATTGTGAAGAGGGCCCATACAATTAAGCAATATTATCTAGACAAACTGTAGTTGATGTTATAGTTATAAGTATCTATAAAAAAAAAAACTGTTATCTTTGTGCAATCTTTAGACTCAATTTATGTATTCTACAGTTAAACCGAAATTGTTTTGTTTATAAATTATTGTATACGAACATTACTATAAACCTCAGTGGTTTTTTAATTCACAACTGTACACTAATATTATATCTGTAAAGGAACCTTTTTTGTTTCTGATAGTAAATTAAAAAAAAAAAAATCACTCACCAGTCACCTGTATAAAATAAAAGTACAGGCTAAACTGTACATTATAGGGCGTGGAGTTGAGAGTCGTAAATTGTGGTATAATAAGCTATGTCCTATGGAACCTAAATCTGAAATTTCACTTTGAGGAAAAACAAGATGGAGTAACTTTCTATAGTAATTTTCCGATTTTCAAAAATTCGTAACTCAAAAACCAAAAGTTTCCTCAGAGTGAAATTTCAGATTTAGGTTCCATAGGACAATAGATAACCACAAAAAATTTTACGACTCTCAACTCCACGCCCTACAATGTAGGTACAGTTTTATCAAAGTACATGCTCCGGAGAAATGTCACCTAAAATAAAAAGGTTTTATTTTATTTTTATTTTATTTATTTATTTATTTAGGTAGGATTTCAGGTGGTCCGTTGTGATAACAATAGCTGGTGTAAAAAAAGATTTTATTTCTCAGAAAACAAATCTATATAAGTAGGTATAGGGTGTCTCACTGTTGGTATAAGTACTAAGCTCAAAGGAGATTATAGTTTTTGCATACGCTGAGTTTGTTTTTTTTCAAATTGATGAATTCTTAAAACTCTGTGTACACCCATAACAAGCAACCCGCCCAACTTTGCCACCCGCACGTGAGCTATCGTTTAAGATTATGTTTTCATAGACAAAATGTTCACAGGAGTTTAACAAATAATTTTTGACGTAATTTTGTTGTTTAAGTATTTTTTACGTGATCAGTGTAAGCAAAACTAAAAGTCCATTCGCGCTTAGTATACCAATAGTGGGACACCCTGTATACGAACCTATATATGAAAAAATGAAACCCGTTTTCCTTGGTCACGGCAATCGGCATCACGCGTGAACGCGTGGACCGATTTCGATAATTCTTTTTTTATTATATTCCTTGAAGTACGAGGATGGTTCTTATGTAGGGAAAACGTAAATATGTACCACTGGCGAAGCCGGGGCGGACCGCTAGTTTAAAATAAAAAGAAAATATACTTTAAATATTTTATTTATATTCTTAACACTTATCTATAAATAAATACTTAATGGACATAATATTAATAGCACGCATTACTTTCACTTATATTATTATCTACGAATTCTTTCGAATTTAGGTATGTAGAATTCTTTATTATTTATTGAGTAGGCTTTATGAAATTTATTTTGATAAAATGGAATGGAAATAGATCTAAGTAATAAATTTGGATTAAATTTCTTTTTAAATAGATACTATTATTACCTATGTAATACATATTATTTATATTTAAGAAGATGGTAGGTAAACCGCTTTTCGAGAATAGCATGTTTCACTAATTATTTTCTTTGCAATTTATATTCTTTGAAGTAGGTAAACCAATGGATATATTTAATATTATTGTCATGCCTGCTTGCTGATTTCGAAACAAGCGTTGGTATTCTTATTGAAGATAGCTTTTAATTTTTTATGTACAAAATAGGTACATAAAAATTACCTAAGTACCTACATATTTTAATGTAAATTATTAAAAAAAATTTGGAAAATCCAAAAGTGCACGCCTCATAATTTTTTTTTAATAAATATTTATTACTTAATTATTATTTTTGTTTATTTAATAACAATTAAACCACATCGAATCAGACCCTGAAAAATGAAAGGGTTCTATTCCTGAGCATACTCAAGCGTAAGAGAAAAAAAAAGACTCGATTAGTAAAGTATTTCGGTCGCTATCGTGTTAACAAGAAAAAGGATCCGCACATACAGACACACGGACGTCCAAGACAGAACTTTTTTAAACTGTTTTTTAACTAGTTTAAATAACAAAAATGACATCAAAAATATCATGAACGTTAAAAATAGTGTTTTTTCTTAATATGTGTGTGTATGTATTATCTTACAAGTGCAATGTATGATACATAAAGACATTTTAAGTTTGAAAAATCAGATGTTTTGCGCGAAGTGACAGTAGTACCCACCTCAACGCTTCGCTTATGAGGCGTGCAATACAATATTTAATTAATATGTAAAAATGAAACGTGGAGAAATATTCTTGCCGAGTAACAAAAGTAATATTTTTATTTATTTTTAAGTCAAGCAATTCATTACAAATTGCCCAATGTTGTATACGTATCTTGTGATAAACCTTTCCAGGCGACAACCCACGTTACACAAATTACTTCCTCAAATCCGTTTTGATTTCGCTGAAAATATGTCGAAATGAATAAGATAACAATATTAACATAAGGAAATGTTCTTTGCTGTTTTGTATTTTACTGTGATTTTGAAGGCTGTAATGTAATATAATGAATGATATATATATATGTATTTAACTTTCCCTATTGAACAACACATTTTTTACAAGTAGGTATATAATAATTAAGTAATACAAGTATATATCTAATATTATACAGATGCAGACTGACCAGAGAAATAAACACAAATTCGACTATTCAACATGTCTCATTGGTCTTCAAACGCAAGAAGAGAATGCCATATGTAGAATTAATGAATTAATCAATACAATATACAGATAATACTACTTTATATGCAAAATATAGTTTCGCGCCCCATTTTAATGAGTGAACGGTGTACGTGCTCCGTTTCTCTAAATATAACCTTACTGATAAAACATTTGATGGTCATGAACACACTCTTTGTCTCACATTGTTTGTATAGCTCTCATGGGATATAGGTATTGTTTTAGTAATCCATTTCATTAAAAAAAAACAAAACAAATTTATAGACAATAAATAATGGGCATACATAGGACGCCCTGTATAATAATAAAGCAGTTTTATTAGGAACTTCGCATAACATAGCTATTGGTTGAATGCTAAATATATTTTATAGATAAAACATAATTTTTATTAATAGTTTTATTAACTTAGAAACTAGGTAGATATATAAAATAGTCTGTGGTTGTTATTGGCATTATACATTATCATATATGCAAAGGAAACGCAATAAGAAAAGTGCCGCACAAGCTATTATGAAAAAAGACACCATTACACGCAAATTTTTCTCCGATCTTTGGTCTCTCTCACTAACCCGAAGTCTTTCAATGAGTCCATTCTGAAAAGAAAAATATATTATAATAATTATTTTTACGGTTAAATATCCTTGAAATTATGCTAATCAGAAACAATATAAAAGTTAAATTTTACAGAAAATTAGCCAGAGATGTCTTTTATAATTCCAGAAGGAATACTTCTGGAATTATAATGTGAAAAATTATTCATCTTTTCATTTTAAAACGTCGTGAAGAAATAGATCACTATAAAATCGCATTAGTAAAATCTTGCTTCGAATTGAGATAAAAAAGTCTACGAATAAAAATTTTATTTGTGCACTAGTAACTCTAGTAACTCTAACCTTTATGATAATGTATACCTGCATACGCTATAATATGCTATATTAAAAAAGCAATCTATACAAAGAGATCACGTAACTAATGTAAATAATTGTAATTTGTTGATAAAGTAAAATATTTATTCTCACAGCCCACAGGGATCCCACGTGTTGGGTTATTCCCCCTTCTGGGGTACGTGTATGTGTATATATACACTTTCGTCGTAATTTTAAATATATGTATATATTCATTTGATTTCTGATTCCAAATAAATAAACTGGGGTCTTTGACCCCTAAAGAGGTTTATTCTGCAATATATTTCAAAATTAACACCGTATATGAAAATTTAAGCGAAGCAGTAAATAATAATAGCAACCTACCAAATATATGGAGCACTTATATGTTTAAAATTAATTTGTCGAGATACATTTCTGTAAAAAAAGGGCAGTGTTCTAATGAATACTCTCCATACCAATGAAAACCGAATTGTTATTACTCTAAATCCACCACCACCATCATCATCATCAATCTTTGTTTGTCCCCTGCTGGACGAAGGCCAAAATTTATATGAATTCCTACCCATCCTCCATGATTGGCCACCCAGGAACCTGGCTCGTCATGCAAGAGATCAGCGATGGCAGCAGCCGGCGCCGCCACAAGCTCCAACGCGGGCTCATCGTCTGCAGCTTCTGCGGCTTCGCGGGCTAATGCGCCGCAAATGCAGAACACGGCTGCGATCTGTTAACATAATATACGATAACAATTAGCATTTAAATAATATAAAAATAAGTATACTACTACTAAATACTCAGGGCCGGATTTAGAGGTCCAGAGGCCCCGGGGCAACAAAGGAGTGGAGGCCCCCTCGCCCCAAATTATTTTCCAAATATAATGAACAATTTTTCTCAGTCGAGTTTTTCAATAAATAATTTATTGTGAAACCAAGTAGATTCTCTTAGTATTTAACAAACGCATATAAATGTAATCGGAAACATGAATTATCTGAACTAAATTTTAGTGATAACGAACGGAACCTTTCGAGCTTTTTTTGCCGAAAAATCGTTGATGATTTCGCTGAAATCCAGTTCTCGGAGTAAATCGCTTTCAATGCTCAGGAGAGAAAGCTTTGATAGAACGTTTTTGTCCCATCGTGGTTCGAAGCCTATTTTTTATAATTTTCATTTTTGAAAATGAGCGCTCTCCAGTGCAATTTGATACCATCAAGACCAAATACATTCTCAATGCAATTTCGAGGTTTGGGAATGTAGCTCTGTTTGGAGAATGGCAAACTCCCATAGGACTCTGGGCCTGATCGTTACACTGATGATTTATAGGGGATTAAATAGATAAAAATATACAGATTCTATGAATATAAAAATTATAGATCTGTTCTATGGGATAGCAGAGATATTGGGGTGTAAAGTAACAAAAATAAAAGTTAGTTTGCTTGAATTAAATGAATTGCATTGCCTTTTTCTAGGTCAAGGTAAGTTTATTTTCTATCTACATTGTCCAGTTAATAATAGTGTAACAGTAGAACAGTCAGGTAATACAAATATTGGATCCAACACATATTATTCAACACACATTTTAACTTACCAAAACATCAACAATCACCAGGTAGGTACATTTCTTATATCTTTATAAATGGATGAATCAGGATTCGCTTTCATAATAAGACTAATCAATTCAAATAATATCTTTAGAGTAAAAATAGACGATAAAGGCAATTTTGAATATAACTTTACTAAAACTTCAGTCTTCACTCAAAAGTCAAACAACAAACATAACAAATCACTCATCACTGACACAATTATGATTAATAATTTGACATTTATTAATGGCCAGCTACCTAAAATCTAAATAAAAAGGTTATAGTTATTATTTATTAAGTAAAATATGTTTTTAAAGTGAAACTTTTATTACATCGTCTTAAACTTTTTGGTCTGTGTAGCGCATGTCGCGTGTATCGCGGCTGCCGAGTAGGTATACCTTCTCGGCAGCCGACCGTCACGCGACATGCGCTACACAAAGCAGTGTTCGGAACCGTTCGAACAGTTTCACTTTTACCGTGGTTTCATAAAACCACACAACATTTTATTTTATAGAATGACCTAAATAAATTAAGATGTGTGTTAAAAAAAGTTAAGTTTTGCTTCTGATTTTTAAAGCATTTGAATTTAATAAAACTAAAAATGAAAATTAATAAACATTCATTCGTATGTGGTATTAATCTATATATTTGACTATTTTAAGTCTGACAACACTGACATCTCTGCTTGATAAGACCGGTAGTGAACGAATTATTTTTTTTTTTCAAAGATTTGTTTTCCCATAGAATCAGAAGTCAATATTTTACAAATAATTATTAAAATTAACATAATGAATTTTAAATACAGGGTGTCCCAAAAAGTAGTGATGAACGGAAGCTGGGAGGTAGAGGACCTAGAGGGCTATCCGAATCACCCCCATGTATGTTATGCGATTTTTCGTATTTTCGGAGTTATGACGTTTTTTTTCAATTTTTCATTTATCGCTGAGTAGGATGAGATTTTTATTTATGGTGACGTAAATTATTGCGCTAGATGATTGATTTTTTTTGTGTGCTAAGCTGAAAGATAGGCCAATTCAGTATGGTAACATTTACTATCGTTAGATCTTTGAATGGAATAAAAAAAAGAATTAAATGCCAAGAAAGATAAAATTACTCAGTATGTTCACCACTTCAAGGGCCCGTAAAAAAATAAAATCACATAAAAAAAGTTTTCCGTTTGTCTTTTAAAAACTTGCTCTATCTATCAGGTAGCTACCCTAAAAATTTCATTTTATTATTCAGAAGGCTTCAATCGAAAAATTGAAATCTAAATGTGGTAAGTGCAAAAATTTTATTAACATGATGATCATTAAAACCAATAAATAGGTGTTTAATTACCAGAAATTTTTAAAATAACCCCGCTGTTGCTGATTGTAAGTGCGACATCACCATAGAAAGTTGTCTTTTAAATGTCTGAATGCCCTTTTATCATTTTTAATGGTTTCTTCTGCTACTATGAATTTCCGGGTTATTTCGTCCAAATTGTGGCATTATCTCAAGTAGCGAGGTCTTTTTAGTATCCCCATTGAAACAAATCAATGGGGTTTAGGTCGAGAGACCGTTAGGCTAGGCTTTAAGGCAGGCGTCACCGGCGCATGCGCAGGCTGCAACGACCAATCCATCTTTCAGGGTATCTTTGCCCTTTAGCCTGGCCTCCACGGTCCCCGGACATAAACCCTATTGATTTTTTTTCCGTGGGGATAACTACAAAAACGAGAGACTGCCACAATTTGGACGAAATAACCCGGAAATTCATAGTAGCAAAAGAAACCATTAAAAATGATAAAAGGGCATTCAGTCATTTAAAAGATAACTTTTTACGGTGATGTCGCACTTGCACTGAGCAACAGCGGGGTCATTTTAAAAATTTCTGGTAATTAAACACCATGTTATTGGTTTTAATTTGTTTTTATTAATCATCATATTAATTCAATTTTTGCACTTACCACATTTAGATTTCAATTTTTCGATTGAAGCCTTCTGAATAATAAAATGAAATTTTCATGGTAGCTACATGATAGATAGAGGAAGTTTTTAAAAGCTAAACGGAAAACCTTTTTTATGTGATTTTATTTTTTTACGGGCCCTTGAAGTGGTGAACATACTGGGTAATTTTATCTTTCTTGGCATTTAATTCTTTTTTTTATTCCATTCAAAGATCTAACGATAGTAAATGTTACCATACTGAATTGGCCTATCTTTCAGCTTAGCAAGCAAAAAAAATCAAGCATCTAGCGCATTAATTGACGTCACCATGAGTGAAAATATCATCGTACTCGGCGATAGGTGAAAAATTGAAAAAAACGTCATAACTCCGAAAATACAAAAAATCGCATAACATACATGGGGGTGATTCGGATAGCCCTCTAGGTCCTCTACCTCCCAGCTTCCGTTCATCACTACTTTTTGGGACACCCTGTATATTATGATTTCTGTAACAGTTAGGCCCAGTTTCGCCATTCTCCTTTCGATCTTCGAGAATTTTGTAGTAAAATAGTTCCGGCGATTGATCTTTTCCATAGTCCTTTTTGTATGAATCAATCAAAGACACAAATTGAACCAACTCATTACCAAGACTATAGTGTGTTCCTAGGGCAGGCGGAAATTCGTACAATGACCTAACAGGGGTGTCCAACAATAAGTGAATGCGTGTCGCTGTGCTTCCTAATCTGCACCTTATACAGACATGTAATAACAAGTTTGTTACCTCTGAACGACCGCGTCGTTCACCCCACCTTGTACCACGAGAACCCGTACGCTGCGTAAACGACATGTAAACGATAAATTAGTGTATGAAGAGCGATAGGTATCGTTTTATTTGATGATAACATAATACTTCGTGTCATTGTACGAATTTCCGCCTGCCCTAGAAACATACTATAGACTCTAAATCATCCGTTACATACACTTTCACCAATGCCTCTGCTGCAGCGTGCAAAGTTAGTTTCACGGAATCGAATAACCAACCTCCGAGGTTGCGGGCAAGTACTACTGGCCCACTGAGCCATTGAGCCATTGGGGTACTCCCTCAAGATGGGTAGTAAATTGGAAGTGCTTTAAATCAGGGCCATTTGAGATTTTGATATTTCACTGATTGCCTGATTAGAGTGAACAAATATAGATCAATGATTTCTGTTAATATGTAAGATAAATATAATCAAATAATCATGTACTGTAAAGGCTGTAGGTAAAGGTAAAAGTGAAAAAAAATATCAAAGGAAAAGATGTTTACTAGTTTTACTAGTTGGAATTTGTAAGATTTTTTTACGAAGTCTCTATTGTGGGGGCCCCCTGTTTGTGGAGGCCCCGGGCCTTCGCCCCGTTTGCCCTCCCCTAAATCCGGCCCTGTAAATACTGCCTACTGTTTTAAAATCAAATTATATTTCAATTTATTAATTCTAGACTTAACTGAGCTTTAATCGAAGCTCAACTCGGTAAGTAGGTACTAGGTATAAAAAAAGTTCTAAAATCTATGACAGGTATTGGTGATTGGACAACAACAGCATAAGTTTTGGGTAGACATTATGGTCAATAAAAATGTTTTAGTCTTCATGATTTTAAATACGAAGAAATTTTTCGGAAAACAAAAGGTTCCCTGTACCTTGGACCATGTGATGTTTTCTCTGGTTATTCGTCTTGCTAATGCCAAAGCGAGTTCAGCCAGGGCCGTGTCAGACCGCAGCATGGCTGACGGTGCCCGCGTCGCTTGTCTGGCTACGTGACGGAACGCATCTGGTCGTTTTCTTTCCAAAGCTGCGCAAAGTGCTCGAAGTGCCGCTAATACGCCTGTCTCAGTATTATTTATAGCCTCTTCTCCACATTCGGTTTCAATCATTTGTTGTAGACGCTTTATCACAATTTGCTGTAAAAAATCGTGATTTTTCTCTTGTAGGTATGTATTATACTTAAGTGCGGACCAAGAAGCTTATATCTAATACACTGGAGATTGCACTATGACCATTAACTTGTCACAAGAAAATATAACCTTGAATGACGTCAGTGTTGTTTTTTGTCTCTTTCTGTGGGTGACCACACTGGTTTGTATATTCAGGATTTTTCGAAATAAAAAAAACTAAAAATCATGGTCTATAAATAATAACGACATATATTTTTAACAGTATTTATATCATAATACATATTACTGGTCAACTTACATGAATAATTATCATCTTTATAGGTACATACCATTTTAATTGGTAGAGAATGATAGTTTTAAATAACGCTTGATAACTTTTGATCTCATACTACGATTTTTTAATTAAAATGAGTGCTACATACATTAAAACATCGTTTTGGTTACTCAAGCTTCAGTCTAAAACTTTTCAATATTCCAAAGGGAGAGTTGCATCGCTAGTGTTGATGTGTGGTAACGATATTACAGTTCTCAGAAATTCGTATGTCTTTCAGGAGCTGTACTTACGGTTACTAATGGTTTCATGGTGGTTAATTATAATATAATTAAAATTACTTTATCAGTTGAGACGCAGTAACAAGAATGTGGTAAATAAAAAGGTATAGCACTTTTCAAAAGGTATTTTTTTTCTGGACCGTAATCCTCAGGCTTAAAATGCAAACTGCATATTCTGGCATGTTGATAAATTTTACCCTTGATAGGCACTATGGACAGCCATTTATTTCTTTTTATTTCATTTTTGGAAAGCTGAAATACGTAAATCAAAAAAATATTAGGTTAAAAAGTATAAATTTCAATGTAAAAAAGAACAAACCACAATATGTGAGTGCAATACCGATGTCGTGTGTTGTTTCATTACAAGTATAAAAAATTTTAAAATGGTGTTCTAAATGTTCATCATAATAATATTGTTTAGGGCCGATTTTTCAATCCCGAGATAAACAGTCTAATAACTACCCCTCGAATAGATTTATTCAATTATTTATCTAACTCATAACGGCTCGCCTATTTTTCAATCGTGATTTATTTGATGAATAACTATCTGACCAAATATTTCCATATTGGCAGCTCTGCTCTCGGAGTGGCGAAACAAACATATTAAACTAGTCAGGTTAGAGCGAGATAGAGTCAACTCTTGCAATTTGTCAACAACCGTCATTATGGCTCACGTCAGGAGTGCATTTGTTTTGCTCTTGTCTTCTATGATTGTTGATTGTTGTTTTGATTCGAGTAAAGAGTTTGGTTAAATTTGTGTTTCAATTTATATATTTTACGATGGAAACGACATACTTAAAGGCAGCGTTCGGCAAATTTTCAATGGCATGGTCATCAGTACTATCAAAACATCAATTTCAATATGATTTTAATTGATAATAATTATATAGAAAGAGGTTTAATTGTAAATAATTCTACGCTCTATGTTATGACATACGAAAATATCCCAAATTTGACGCGTCAGTTGTCAACTCAAATGCCTAACCGTCGAATAGCGCGCTATCTGGCCGTTGGAGCGGCCAATAGATTTATTCCTCAAATAACGTAGTTATTCGATAGATAAGTCCTATTCGTCTATTGAAAAATTGAATATTTTGTTAACTGAAGAATAAAGTCTATCTAGCTGTTTATCTGGGCATTGAAAAATCGGCCCTTAGCAATATATTATTATCGTCGCTATCCGTAAAAACCCATCATCATGGTTACCTTACTTGTTAAATTTGTTTGTTGAAAACTTGTTGAAAAATGATGAAAGTATTAGGAAAAGAACTTATTTAACATGATTGCTTAGTAAAATGATGATAAATTTGACGATTTTTGCCTTTAAAATGATTCTAAACAGGTAAATGCATGAGTATTGAGGAATATTGTAAATAACGTAAATATACACTTGCCTGTGAAATTATAGGCCAGAATTTGGTGTCCAAAAACTTCTGCAATTTTTCACAATGCAATACATTATTAATATTCGGAAAATATTTATTAAATACGCAACAATATTAACTTAAATATTCGAAGCGACGCAATTTTTTTGACACTTATGTCATATTGTCAAAGTGAGAGTTGCTACAATTTTATTATGGTAACTACCCATAATCAGGGAATATCGCTTTTTAATAATTGGTTCAGATACTTATTTTATTTAGCATAAATAATAATTGTCTCATCCAACAATGCTTCTGAATGACGTTGTTGGCAATTTATCAACAAACTCATGTACAAAAACTAACCTTTAGCACAGAATATTACAGCATACATAGTAGCCTTGGGAAAACTTCGTATTAACAGTGGCAATACCAAGTTAGGTGTGAAAGTGATAGAACACAACAATTTTCTTGTTACACGTCAAATGTTCATACTGAAATCTCCAGTGTATAAGATATAAGGCTTCTTGGTGCGGACTAAATATGTATAGACAAATAAAGTTTTTATTTCAAAGGTTTTGTTTTTGGTTGACTTATGAAACTTTCCATTTGCTCAATATTTCAAGGTTCAAATTTATAACGTAGGTATTAATTTCAGTTTTGATAAAAATATATAAATAGCAGGGGCGTAGCTACCGCCGTATCTGCCGTATCAATTATACGGGGCCCCCGCGCCAAGGGGGCCCCCAACGTGCGCTTTTGTGAGAAATCTTTACTTCCTGAGGGCCCCCAAACAAATTTTTATACGGGGCCCCGCCAAGGCACGCTACGATTCTGATAAATAGTAAATACCTAATGCTATTGCTGGACGATCAGAAGCGTTCGATTATTAACATCAATTGAACACATTAGAGGAAGCTTCTATAAGAAGACTCTAATAAGATCGTATTGAATTACATTAAAGATAAGACACTTTGTACCATACTCTGTACTGTACCTATCTAAGATAATACCTTTAAAAGATAAGGAATTTTAACACAGAATTTGTATTACCTAATTAAATATATATTAGATTTGTATTTAAATTTGTAATAGGGTTTTCAAAAAGCATTTAAGCATAATTCCAAATAGCAATAGCATTTACACACATTGCATTCATCCTCGCACATTATTGGTGGAAAAGCACGAAAAACACGCCCGTCTTTGCAAAACAACTGGTAAAATATGTGAATCAAATAATAAATATTTGATTGTAACTAACTCCTTATGTCTATTTATCTTTATACATATAGGTATCGTTGTTTTGCTATGTAAATTGTAGGTTAGTGTCTGTAACATTTAAACAATAAAATGACGAAGAAATGCTTCTATAATCGATACTATTGATTAAGTATTGAATAAGTTAGATTATTACCTTCTTAGGACACGCCATAGATCTTCGTATTTGTGTTTTTATATATTGCAAACACAGGGCACGGCCCTGTCTGACAATGTGTGGCTTAACTTGCGTGGGAATGGCCAAGCACCAGCCTATAGTAGCCGACAATCGTCTGGACACTGCAGCAGCAGCGGCAGTAGATACCATCGTGCTGAATCTTCTTTTAGTGCGGTCGACCGGTGAGAGGGAGCGAGTAGGTGATAGACGCAAGCCATCTACTGTAAAGAAAGTTAAAAAACCGAACTCAAAATATGAATCTTCATATTTCTTCATATATTGATCATCCGAAATGTTTATTTACTACAGATATACTATGTAACTATAAACTAGGTAGGTATATTATCGTAAAACAGTAGGTATTGTGTATGATTCCTTGTTAACAGTCTGCAAAAAATGGAGGGGATTCTAAGAGTTTTGTGTATTATTCTGTATTCATAATATAATGTTACCTACATATTTAGATTGGGCTTTATAATAACTGTTAAAATTTGAAAATATTACAAATAACTTTTTATTTATAAGCAAAGCCTGGCCGAGCAGCTATAAGTATAAAATAATAAAAGATTATGAGAAGATAAGTTAGGTACTTAGACAAAATTAAAAAATATTCTAATGTTGAAGATATGAGTCGCTCCATTATTAAATCTCATAGGTACTTTCTTCAAGAATTTAAATAAAATAATAAAGAACTTACCAACCTTACGTTCGCGTTCATTACACGGGTAGGTTATGTTTTTACGTTTCTAAAAATAAGTTTTAAAATCTTCATTTTAATAGCGTCTGATATTGCACTGAATACATTGTTAATACCCTAAGTTTAGGAATAGGAAGATTCGTTTTTACAGGCATAGGTACGTTATTAAAGAAAATGATACCTAGATACTAAATTGATAAACTCGCTTTTCATTCTTGTAAGTATTTTATTTATTTATATAATTATTTATTGCACACACAAAGGAAATAGAGACACATAAAGTACAGATAAGAGGAAAACAATGTGTACAAACGGTTGCCTTGTCGCTAGGTAGCGACTAGCGATCTCTTCCAGGCCACCGTAAGTATTAATATGTACCGTAAGTACTATACTTCTTATAATTTTTTTATAGCATACTCTGTTTAACAGTATGACAATTGTCCTCATTGGTATTATAACTTAATCTAATTTTCATAATAATTAATACATAGTATACAGACTGAGCATGACTGCAGCCAGCCGGAACCCTTCCACCCATCACATTAATTATAAACAAAGGTAATATTGCTTGAGCTTGTACTTGACCCGTTTCAAAGGAAAATTTGAAACTCTTGCTTACAGAAACTATATAGTAGGTAATTACTGGGTAATGAAGGTAGTATTTTTGGGACTGTCAGTAAAATATGATGTTTACAACGCTTGTATTTTCTTAATTCGATCCACTTTGAACGGAAAGATTTAATTCAAACTTTCTGCACATATCAAGGATCGCTGAAAACGCAATAATTTCATGAGTCTTTCTTGAGTTTTATTGAGTACTAGCTGTGCTCCGCGGTTTTACCCGCAGTGGTCCGCTCCTGTTGGTCTTAGCGAGATGAGATAGGTACCTATAGCCTTCCTCGATAAATGGGCTATCTGACACCGAAATAATTTTTCAAATCGGACCAGTAGTTCCCGAAATTAGCGCGTTCAAATAAATAAACAAAAAAAACTCTTCAGCATTAATTAATAATTAATGATTATTAATTCTTACCAGACATTTTAAATCCATCGGCACCTGGGAACGCGCTCAGCGGTGTGCTGAGCTTCCGTCGCGGCCGTAGCGGTGGTACGAACTCATTGTCTTCGTCTCCATCTGGTGGAGTGACGTGAATTGCAATGTTGTTGTCCCCTTGAGTTTTCTTGCCATTTAATTGCCATTTTATATCTGTAATTGGCCCTATCTGAAAATGAAGATTAATAGGTTTTACTAAGTACAATGTTTTGCACATGTCGAGTATTGGAGTAAGCTATCGCGTTATTGTTTTCGTTTATAATAAGTATATACTTATTATAAACGGATATAAATGATATTATATAATATCATTTATATCCGTAATAATATGTTATGTAATAAAAAATTTAAAAGTTCCTTTAATATTAAAGAAGTTCAAAAGAATTTAATACTTAATAGGTACTCAGAGTACCGAGGGACGCTATAAATATCAACATAATCTTTCAAGTTTGAAGGTATTTGTACTGGATAACAGATAGCTTTTATTATCGACATAAATCCCAAATTCATAAAATTGAAAGGCTTTGTTGAACTTTGAAGTCACAGTTTTGAAACATAAATAGGCTAAAAAAGATAAGTGGGTATTAGATATAATTACGATGGAAACGTTCTATTAATTAATTTTAATTAGGTATAACATATTGTTTGTAACTTCTAATAATGAAAGCAAAATTTTATTAAATGTTGAACTTTAGTAATATATTTGTGTAACTATGGGAACACATAATACACTCAACATGGTCAAGGCTTTCATAGAAATCAAATATTTTTCTCACAATATTACTCCGATATTACCTATCCGTGCCTTTGAATACAATAAAGATATTATTAACTTCTACAGAGCTTGCTGCACAAAGAGATTCTCGATACTTGAACGTGTATTAGAATCAAGTTATATTCAAGAATATTTATATACAGAGAAGAAGAGCAAAGTACTGAGAGTTGAATAAATGCCCTAATTTTTATTACTCTCTAAATAGTATTTACGACGGGGACTAGGTACGTGGGAAATAGTAAATTGTTATCCATTGACATATATAAGAAACTTTATCGCTTATTACCTACCTCGAGTGACCTTTTCATTTTTATTCCCCTCTATTAATCTGTCAGGCGTACACGTAAGCTTTTCACTGGATATTTGTGCCGTAAGGTGAACTGTGCTAGTTACGAGCTATTCTATGCTCATACAAATAGATTAATAATTTCGTACAAAGTTAGGTATAAGAAACAAGGGTCATATTTTTATTTCATTTTGCGTAAATTTTAGTAACAGTAGTCAACACCCATAGTGGATACCTTATACGTATTACGTAGGTATAAGGTATCTAAGGCCTAAGCGCCAAAATTAATGAGTAGAAAACGTTTATTTCGCGATTGACGTCAACGATTTGTTTTTCTGGTCAATTTAACCCGTAACTGGTGATAAGTACTTCCAATGTGATTACATTTGAAGTACCTACTCTATGTCAGAGGAGTTACTGTAATTATTGTTTTTGTATTTTCTTACAAAATGAGTTTATGGTTTTATATGTAATTTGCTTATAACCCCGACCTCGCACGAGTGGAAATTGTTCTTTACCGGATTAAAAATCGAGATTTACCTTATAACAATTAAAAATCCTATTTCATTTAGGGCCGATTTTTCAATGCTTGGATAAAACTTATCCGTCCAATAAAACACGATAATATTAAAATGTTACGTAAACTGTCAAATACGGGCAATTAGAATACGTTTTTAAAATGGTAGTTTTATACATTATTCGACGAATAAGTTTTATCCAAGCATTGAAAAATCGGCCCTTACTTAACAATTGCAGAATCCTATAAAAGACTTTATATATTCAAGGAACAAAGAAAAACCGTTCAAACAGAATGTGATAGAGGGTAGAAGAAGATGTGAGGGTAGAAAGAACAATTCAGAGTGGATTGTATTAAAAGCAAAGATCATAATTTATTAACATATATTTGTTCTTTTTAATAATTGTTTTCCAATACATGAATAATAATAATTAAGTAGACACTTTTATAAACCCGATGTATATTTTACCATAGTTTGCAAGCGCTTAAACAAGTTAAACAAAGAACTAATTCAGAAATTTTTATGTTCACTATTTATCCTGTATTTTTAAAGAATACAAACAGAAGACTGCTAAATAAAAGTTAAATTTAAAAAAAGTTTAAGAAATAAATTTTTTCTATCCTTATATTGGTTTATATTTTTTTTATACAGATACATATAAAGAAATCCCTGTTTAGATATAAGGCCACCTATCGCTAAGTAGGGATTGTTGCCCAGGCAACCGGTGAAAAACTACAAAGAAAATATATCAGTAGAAAGGACAGATGGACTAACGAAAATGCAATAGTACGAGTATAAACATAATATGAAAAGGTAAGTACGTACAATCTTAGAGTACAATGAAAAGAAATGAAAATAAACTTAACTAATTATTTTAAATATTGAGGCGTTTAATTTATTTTATTCAATTGGTGATCAGATTTATACAATAGTCCATTTAAATTGCCTTTAATAATTCGTGGGTTTATTTTTTAAAGGGTGTAACAGCACAGAGATCTTACAGGAAACATATATCTTCCTACTCATATTGTTATTATGATAATGATCATGTAAAATGTGTTTATCATGGAAAACATAAATTTTCTTTAGACACATCCCAGTAAATAATTACAGACTATTACTCAAGTCACGCATCCTTATTGTAAATGAATACTGCCATTCAATTTTCATCGACAAAATGATTGTCATAGACACTGATATATAAGTGTATAATATATTGTAAGTACAATAGATGTTGTTTAATGCGTTTTAATAGGTACTTTGCAAAATCTTTTATTATTGGTGAAGGCAACATTAATAAAAAGACGGGCGTGCAAATTGTAACTATACCTCTAATGAGTATAATATAAGAGTCACAATAGAATTGTTGTCTATTGAGACTTGAAAATTAAGTTAACTTAAGTACCTAAGTTAATACCTTGTTGATATCAGATAATATCAAGTGAAAATTTACCTATTTGCAGAAAATTTCTGTAGTTACTAGACAACACTCGCCGTTTTAATTCTCGCGAAACAATTGCGATATGCGATGTTCGATATTTTATTAGGTATCAGAAGAAAAGAAACATTCGAGCAGATTAAGTTTTATTCTGGGGATAGGAAAAGTAAGTACAGTTGTTGCGAGTCCACCATACCACACCATACGGCATACCTCATAGTCTACCGCAGCGACTGAGATCCTTGGTACTTCAAATCTGCAAAATACCTAGGCGATGTTACTAGCTCATTCCATATACAATATCTCGGCTAGCCAATGTTAAGAATTGTTCCTAAAATTTTGGCTTAAGGAGAAAATATTCTGTACTTATATGTACAGTGAAACCTGAATAAGTGGGAACCCAAGAGACCTCCAATTTTTTATCACTTATAAAGGCATTTCTTTTACCCGGTTACCCAAATAGACGTGTTTACATGACAGTCGTCTTATTTATAGAGGGTCCCACTAAGAGATAAAAATGATAAACAAAGCAATTGAAGAAGAAATTAGACTGTTTATTACATTCTCAATTCTCATAATATGTCTTAGATAATCTGATCATAATTTTTCTCACCTATAACACAGTAAATAGAATTTGTATTTATTTACTCTGGCTTAAGAGGCTATAAAATTCCAATACCAAGTCATTAAAAATATTGTTCTTAATTAATTACCAATGAATAAGGTATTACTACTTAATATCACAGGATTCACTGTATTGGACATGTGTATAGATATTATGTATAATATTAGACCGGGAGATATTGACATAAAATTTCGAGTCATTTGTAACAGGATGGCGGTTCTACAGGGGTCTTAGTACGCAATGACAAAAAGAAAAATGATGGTGTGAACGCTGGTACCAGCGGCTTAGTCGCGTGGGCGTTAGTCGAACTCGTCGGAAAAATAGCGAAAGTCAAACGATTTGTAACACAAAAATTTTAGAATTTACCGATAGCCCATAAAAAAGAAGTAGGCGGTAGTGTCATGCCATACTTTTCCGCCATACTGACGCGAATGTGTTGATTTAAATAAAACAATTATTCAACCATTTGTACCAGGCTAACTTTTGCACAGGTAACCATCGTCATGCAGCTATTTACGAAAATTGCCATGCCATACTTTTCGGACGATTCAAAATGGTCGCCATACCACCGAAAATCTGCAAAAAATTTTTATTTCGCCAAACTTTTTGTACCAGTATTGCATTTGGATTTTTGGAGAGTATTTGATAAAATGTGACCATTATTATATTTGCCATACTTCTAGTAGGGGGAAAAAGTGCTGTCATACCTACTTGAAAAATTAATTTATTATTAATTTAGATAAGTGAAGATTTCCAACACCTAGATCTTTTAAATTTTGTATTTATATTCGTTGATCCTCAAACTTACAGGAAAAATAAGTGCCATACTGTTACAAATCGTTTGACTTTCGCTATTTTCCGACGAGTTCGACTAACGCCCACGCGACTAAGCCGCCGGTACCAGCGTTCATACCATCATTTTTCTTTTTGTCATTGCGTACTAAGAACCCTGTAGAACCGCCATCCTGTTACAAATGACTCGAAATTTTGTGTCAATATCTCCCGGTCTATATGTCATACCAAGGGTCACGGCGTCATGACGTATTTAATGGTGTCCCTTCGTCCAGCATACTCACCACAACTCACCATGGAATCCTGATATTTCATGAATGTCAAAAAACTGTTCTGAAATAGTGCTAAATAGTGCCCAAAGGAAAAAAATAGTGCTCTTGTACTTGCGAAGTTATAGCCATAGTTCGATGAGTATGCTGGACGAAGGTTTCGCCCAGCATACTCACCTCCGTCCGGAGAATCTGTATACGCTTCAAACATAATTCATACTTCAAAAAATAGTTCCCAAATAGTGCCAAACGGTGCCCAAAAAGAAAAAACAGTGCTCGAATAACTTCGGAGTTACAGGCTTCGTTCAGTGAGTATGCTGGGCGTAGGTTCTACGCCCAGCATACTCACCTCAGTGCGCGAATATCGAACGAGCTATAGGAACAATTTACGTCTCAAAAAATTGTGCTTGAAATAGTGCCCAATATCAGTCCAATTTTTGCTTGACTTTTGACCTAGAAAACCATTAAATTTGATTGTAAACTTCTACATACATTACATTGAGTACAGTCGAATACAATATTATTAACTTTCTTTCTAACAATTTTTGTCTTGTGTAAATTATTTGTTTTGTTATATTGTCTATGTACTTTAGAATCGCAATATTATTAATTACACATTATTTTAATAATACTTTATAATAATATGATTAAGCCTTCGCGCGTCGCATGGGACCCCGGTAGCTAGGAACAATGATTTTTTCTAGATCACGGCGCTTGAAGGATTAAGATATCAAATGAAGTAAATCATGCATGAAAAATAAAGTTGCTGTTATTAATGCTTACATTACAACTGACAAAATTATTCAAAATAATCATTTTCCGGATCAAGGACGGTACCACAACGTTTACAGAATTGACCTGTATTCCTCATGTGATAAAGTTCAATATAGTGTGGCAGTAATGGATGCACGTACGGTCAATAGGTATGGGGCTTACGACGCGCGGCGCCCGCGACGCTGAACATTTTTTTATATGTATATTATATACAATATTAAAACTACAATTTTTTCTATTTACATTGATTATATTATGAATGTTAACAAAAGCTGTGAACTAGTTAACTAGAATTCTGATTACTTTGGCCCTTTAAATAGTAATAAATAACGTAAGTAATTAAAAATGTTTTTTATTGCTAAACCTTTCATTGATGAAACTATTGGAAAGAGTTTTAAAAATTTGTATAACTATGTCACAGTACTAGTTTTGACTGGTTATAAGTTTTGTCTGCAACATATATACAAAAAGAAACTGTATAATTTCCTTTTTACAATTTTTCAAGATATTAATTTTATTGGCTGCAAATGACTGTTTTTATTCAGACAAACACACAATGCAATGAAGTAATAGACTTCATTTACGCTTAAAGTTTCATTCATTTATTATTATTTATAAAATATATAATAATGCATTTAATCGAAAGTTTTTGACATGTGAGAAAATACCATAATTATTTCCAATAACATGAAGTCTACAATTAGAAAGTTTAATATTTTTGTCCAAAAACATATTGTGTCGACGACTGTACCCCATTTTACGTTAGTATGTAGAAGTTTACATTAAAATTTAATGGTTTTCTAAGTCAAAAGTCAAGCAAAAATTGGACTGATATTGGGCACTATTTCAAGTACAAATTTTTGAGACGTAAATTATACCTATAGCTCGTTCGATATTCGCGCGCTGAGGTGAGTATGCTGGGCGTAGAACCTACGCCCAGCATACTCACTGAACGAAGCCTATAACTCCGAAGTTATTCGAGCACTGTTTTTTCTTTTTGGGCACCGTTTGGCACTATTTGGGAACTATTTTTTGAAGTATGAATTATTTTTGAAGCGTATACAGATTCTCCGGACGGAGGTGAGTATGCTGGGCGAAACCTTCGTCCAGCATACTCATCGAACTATGGCTATAACTTCGCAAGTACAAGAGCACTATTTTTTTCCTTTGGGCACTATTTAGCACTATTTCAGAACAGTTTTTTGACATTCATGAAATATCAGGATTCCATGGTGAGTTGTGGTGAGTATGCTGGACGAAGGGACACATTTAATGCTATATTTTAATGAAGTGGAATTTCTTGTTATCTAGAACCGATTAATGCGTGGTCCAATACACACTAACTTGGTAACAACCATTCGCAAATAAGTTTATAACAAGATGTTTACAAACATGTAAGTATATCAATATAATTAGTATTTGAGTTACGATTTGTTGTCATGTTACTTGATATTCCAGTGTACTGAAATTCGAAGAGTGTTTACATCTTTAACAATTAACAGTCTCCTATTTTAAAGCTTTAAATAAAATGTATTTTTTTTATAATCATGATCATTCTGCTGTAGCATAAACCTTTTTCACAGATTAGATAATACGTAACCTTTGTTTATGTTACCTTGAGGAAGAGAATCAAATGAATAAAGATTCATTCCCCTCATTAAATATGTATTTCTAATTACACAATATGATATTTCTCTGTTTGCCTCGGTTCCAACCAGCTACACATCTATACTAATATTATAAAGCTGAAGAGTTTGTTTGTTTGTTTGTTTGAACGCGCTAATCTCAGGAACTACTGGTCCGATTTGAAAAATTTAGGCTATATATATCATCACGCTAAGACCAACAGGAGCGGAGCAATGCGGGTGAAACCGTGCAGAACAGCTAGAAGCCTATATTACTCGGGGATGATTTTATTGAGATTTCGTTTTCTAATGACGAAATAATTTTCTGTATTGGTTCAGTAGTTTCGGAGCCCATTGAATGCAAACAATGAAAATTTTCCTCCATATTTCTTTATCTGACCGAGTTTACGGATACAGCTTTACGGATAATGGTTATAGTTTACATGTAACTTGTAAGTATACAAAACTATATATTTCAGGCACCACAATATTAGTCTATTAAATATTATGTTACGATCAAAGATAGAAAATGCTCATTGGGCAGCTTGAGTTGTGGTCACTAACACTTTCATATCGCGAATTTAATGTTATCGCCTCTATGAAAATGCTCACGGCTTTTCTTTATATTTTCAATAAAAATTGAAATAAAACATTTCATTTTATATATTGGTATAAGTGATAATAAATTTTATTACTATATTCAATATAGAAAATAAAATTTAGGTAGGTACTTGACTTCTCTATAGCTTATGCTCAAACCAATAAAAAGTACCTTTTTATTGCTCTGAGAGCTTACTTTATTTAATACGTTAACTCTAGGGATGTAACGATACATGATTTTGCCGATACGATACCGATACCGATATTTGTAGTAATGTATCGGCGATACCGATACCGATACCGATATCGATGGCTTGGTAGAAAAATAAATAGTGAATTATGCATAAAAAGTTACCAACATTTAACAGAGACAACTGTTAATCGTATTCTTTTAAATAAAAATGCCAAATCAAAAAACAACAAAACCATTTATTTTAGTATTATTATTTTACAAAGTCAGTTAAACTTTAAGTAATACCATGTAATACACATACAATCAGTACCTAATAAAAGTTTACTATTGGTAGAGTTTTTTCAGAAAACAAAGTGCGCACGCGCGGGCGGCCTCCCGCATCGTTCATTGGGCGCGGGTTTTTGAATTTTTTGATATCAAAAAAATTGGTTGTTACCTACTCGGCAGCCGCGATACACGCGACATGCGCTACACAGACCAAAAAGTTTGAGACGATGTAATAAAAGTTTCACTTTAAAATAAAAAAAATTCAAAATTATTTATTTCTTTCCTTTACATAAACAAATTTGTGATTGGAACACTCCTAGTAAGCAAATAAAATGCTTGTGTCAGGAGGTTCCGCTCTTCCTTAACACTATTACAGAAACAGAAATAAAACAATATGAATGAATACAATGCAAAAACATAAAAGAAAAGAAAGAATTTAATAAAAAAATATCGGTATCGGTTGATTTATTATCGGCGATACCGATATATCGGCTTGCCGATTATATCGGCCGATATATCGGTATCGGTATCGGTATCGTTACATCCCTAGTTAACTCCATTAAATAATTCTGAATTATTTTCATTTATGTATAGAAGGAATGTACTTATTTTACAGGTATTCTGAAGTTCTTTTCGATGTTTGAAGATAATGTGTAATCATTAAAATAATAAAACTGCACTCACACATACTCTATACATTTAAAAAAAGAACGTAATCAATAACTATCTTTTATTGTGATGAAATGTTTGTGTGAATTTTTTTTCACCAGGCTCGGGGATAAAGCGTTTTGTTATGTAGCTACACTTTTTTTTGATAATCCACTTGTGAACATCCACAAAAGAAAACAGTGAAATCATGCGAGGCTTAAATTTGTTTGTGTATCGGAAATCCATCTAGTCAGCCAATTTAAATTTGGATATGTTCGATGGTAAGTTAGTCATTAGTGATGCTACGAGAGTGTGGCATGTTGCTCGATACGTAAAGGTCGTGATGTCGCTATGTTACTAATGTTAATTCAGCGTTTCAATGCTACTGATAAGTTTTCACGCTCACAGAATACTTAATCAGCCCTTAGCAGGAAATTTCGAACAAATGGAACGACTGTATGAATTCATACTTCCATATTGGATCTGTTTTTACTTTATTTCATTTGGGTCGCAATTATTATGTGTAAAGTAAGTTTTCGTTATAGATTTTTGTAGATATTTTTCCCAATCGAATTAGAATCTGGAACTTGCTGAATTTCAACGTGCGTATCAACTAATTACAGCAATTTTCATACTTATTTTTAATTTTTTTCTGCTTGTATAGAAGGTAAAATATTATTCATTTGATACAAGTACGATGATTAACATTAATCCGATATACATATAGATTAGGTAATATACGATTTAGGTAGTTACCTATAAGAAATGAAGCGGAAACTGGAATGATGAAAATCTAGTCTTTCCTCCCTAACGACCTCTCGCTAATGCCTCTAAGGTTATTTTTAATTTTTCCTTCATTCAATATCTTTATATCAGATATATAATGAGATCAATCAACTTAATTAATAAAACAAAAATTAAAAATAAAACGCTTGAATTATAATTCAACGAAAAATGGTCATTGCTAGCGATAAAAAGCAGAATTTTTTTGCGACAATGTTTGAATTTTGATAATATAACTAAACAGTCCCTGGCTTAATGACCACTTTGTAGCCTATGTTCATAGATACCCGCGATATGGCTTTTTCGTTATCATCCGATAACGAATAATGATGTCAAGCTAATAAATAAAGCATGAAAGTCGAATAATAATACGTCAGGATTAAAGGACATTCTGTCCTTGATTGCTCTCCTTTTATAAGCAACTTTAAAGTCAGGTTGTTACTTATAAACTTCTTAAATATTAAGGAGATTTTAACATTTGAATGAAGTAGATAATTATTTCAGAATATTTTGAAACTAAGTTTTAATCCTCGTCTAAATAGTATAATATAATAAGGTTCACCATTTTATTTTATACTAGGTTTCCGCCCGCGGCTTCGCCCGCGCAGTCAAAGAAAAACTCGCATAGTTCCCGTTTCCGTGGGATTTCCGGGATTGCGTCATTTTCCCGGGATAAAAAGTAGCCTATGTCCTTTCTCGGGATTAAAATATCTCCATACCAAATTCAATTAAAATTGGTTCAGTAGTTTAGGCGTGATTGAGTAACAGACAGACAGACAGTTACTTTCGCATTTATAATATTAGAGTATGGATTATTTTGCGCCTTTATTTACTTACCACTGATTCATTATTATTTCTACTTTTATATTTCCTGTCCTGTGGAGTCATAATGCTGGCCAAGACCTTTGCTTCGCCGATTAGAGCAGTGATGTATTTAGTTTTTCTTCTTTTTTCCTTTTAATAGGTGTTGCATTTATGGACGCGATATGTCTGTGGACGCGATCATAAAAACCTCGATGAAAAGAGGAACGTTACTTGTTTTGGTTTTCGCAACACATTCGGGTTGTATTAACTGAGAAAGAACTATTTTATTTCTTTATTGACAATGACAAATAAGGTAGGTGAGCTATAAGTTCATATTTCGCAATAAAATATTTTTCATAAGTTTTCATATTATTCTATCTTTTACACATATTGTTAAAGCGTAGTTTAGTAATTAGTTGCAAACTTTAGTTGAATAAAATTTAAAAATCAATTGAGAACAAACATGTAAGTAATTAGTTGTTTAAATTATAGATAAAATCTATATAAGTACGAGTATAAGTATATAACTAGATATACCTACCTCAGATTTTATCTAGAAGCAATGTAGTACTGCTATAGAAGCTTATCATTGGAATGCTGCGTTTAAAAACTATTAATGGGCTAAGGACTCCAGCCCGTTATACACGTATGTCGTTCCCTGGTACTTACTACTTGGTATGATAACGACGTTCTCGCTAATGGCTAAAGAGGTTTATCTTTAATAGCTGAGGCACTGTGGAGATATTTTAATCCTAAAAAGTACACAATTTTCTAGTTTACCTACCTTTACCTACCTTTTACAAGCGACACATTAAAATTAAAGAGAACGGTTACACGCCGCAGCTGTTGCAGCGCAGAAATGAAATCTGCATAAAACATTCGCTTGCTATTAGATTAGGAATACGTTCAAATATTGAACAAAGTTATTTTGATTAGTATGTAATGGCATTAATAGTGTATGAAAAAAAAAACCGGCCAAGTGCGAGTCGGACTCGCGCACTGAGGGTTCCGTGCAAACCTGCAAGGTTTTTTATGGTTTTCGTAATTTTTCCTTTATCTATGCTATAAGACGTTGCTTCGTACCAAATTTCAAGATTCTGAGTTCACGGGAAGCACCCTGTAGGTTTTGATTCCCTTGCAAGTGTCGAAAATTTGCGGCATAAACGGCTGTATCTTTTGATTGCGTTGGCTTAGAAGTTTAATTTTTTCACAGCTTCAAGGGACAGTAGACCTGAGTAATTGATATAAATTTAAGCTTCATACCTCCACGCGTTCCTGAGAAAAAGGGTCTTGACAGACGGACGGACGGACGGACGGACGGACAGACGGACAACAAAGTGATCCTATAAGGGTTCCGTTTTTTCCTTTTGAGGTACGGAACCCTAAAAACTGTTATGAGTTGTCTTACTAGTACTCGCTCTCTGTCTGGATATCTAGACGATCTTTTTATCATACCACTTACCATGTGTGTTGTGCTGGCTGCGCTATGCCCATTACGAGACAAATTTAATCAATTTAGGGTAATAAACGGAGAGGAGAATTGCAATATTAGATTTTAAACACAAATGAAATTGCAATGTTAACATAGTCTCACTTATTGCATAATTGGATAAATCGCGCGCTTTTACGGAACAATAGCGACTGTAACGACATTATTAACATCACAATATGGGAGATGCAAACTATGTTGAACTAAAATGGTGTTTTGCTCCATGCAAACACTCGGTTCAGTCGTGTTATCTGTTTGAAATCACTATAATGCCAGTTCTTTGTCACGTACAAAAGAATTGCTATATATGTATTTTATTGTATAAGTACCTACAGTTTCACAAAAACATTTCAGCAATGGAAGATATTATTAGATAGCTTATTTTGTCATTTTCCAATTTTAGAATGCCCATTGTAATAAGTATATATGCGACATTATGTTCTGATCAGGTTTCACCTTTAGCGACCCGTGAAACTGTTTGGAGGAATAAACTGAATAAAAAAATGGATAAGTATGACAATGAATTGCTACTTCTAGTAGTACGGGTCACTGTACTCTCATTGACACACCAATATAAAAGGACACAAAACTCTATTGGTTGAGCGTTGAATAAAGCCATGGGTGATATGCACAATTTATGTAGTAATATTTAGATCTATTTTATTTTGTTGCTTCCAAACGATATTTTTTTATTTGTCACAATTCCGAATAATCGGATAAGTACTTACTTATTTTGTTGAATACCTATTTTATGCAAAGGACTAAGAATAATAATCAGTGCCATGTTTAAATTTTACCATATATAATCTATATGCAAATAACTATCGTAAAACAAGCTGATTACTTTTGTTAGAAATGAATGTGTTTGGGACAATGAGCACAGTTTCTGGAAGCGAAATTAGTAATTTTATCGATTTAACTCCTCACCTCGACCGTCGACGAGTTGGTTCATGGTTGGAAGTTGGAAGTAGACGGTACATTATTATTTTTACGCACACAAATATTCATAAATCATAGAGGGCAAATTTACATTTAGATAGGGAATAAAATTTCAAACAAACGCGCTGCTCTGATTAAACTCGTGGAAGACGCGTTAATATTTTTTTGCTTTTTCTAAAATTATCACCTTACGAGCTGATTGTATGTATAATTCTTTGTTCTTCGTTTAATGTGATAGTTGTTTACACGCGCAGGAGTCGGCCATCATAAACGGAAACTGATTCAACGTATCTGCTTTGGCGTTATCTAATTTAATTACAAGCGGAACTTGGAATTCCTTTTGTCTGCAAATCATGCGTTAACATTAATTGTTATACTGTTCCACGGTCTGTTTGTTAGAACTAATACCTATGTTTATCCTATTTATATCAATAAAGATTACAGATATTTTTTAGTATTACCTATGCATCAACTGTCTAAACAGTTTAACCATCATAATGTTTGAATAACCAAAACTTGTTATTATCAACAATATGCGCAATAAATACTACAAATTGAATAATTCATCTTGATTTAAGGGAACACTTAATTTGTTAATATGTATTTTAATCGTATTATCCTACGTGCTGAGTCAAGTCATCTGACTCATGAATTCTGTTATATTGTTCCGCTTTGTCTCGCAATTCGACAAACAAAGCATTGTATTATAAATTCACACTAAGTAGTGGAGGCTGAGGTCGTGCGACCTCTACACGCCTGCTTATCAAAACCCTATCTCATAATTATGGGATTTTCAGTTGGTTAGATTGTATTATAGAACTAACTTCTAGAACTTTCCACATTCGTACTTTTGTGTCTAACGCTTCTTCAGGAATAATACCATAGAAATGTTATCGAATGCTATGAAATAGTAAGTATCTACATAGGTTTTAAAAACACAATTTTTGCTATAGCTTTGTCCTTTAGAATCATTGTGGATAAAATGTTACCTGCAGAATCGATTTAACCTTATTAAAGACATCAGCAATCAGATAACGAACTTGCTGTATCTGCTTAATTATTAGATAGATAACTTACATAACCACCTAGATTTGTACCTACATATTGAGAAACACCAATACATCTCTATTTTTTAAGTTATTTATTTGAGAGTAACGTAGATGTACCTATTCGACTTTATGTGAGAGAAGACTGAGCGTTCACACATAACATGAATAAGGTCACGTGTTTGGTCTTACGGGAATTTCACAGCAATGGACATAAGATTGGAAATATCATATCCACGATATTTATATTATTGTTGATATGTATATCAGATCCTTGATACAGTGGTGTATGGTGTAGCTTTACAGCCAAAACGTCTTGGATGCGATCTCCTGACTTAACAAATTTTGTTTGGCAGGCTACAAAAAGATAAGGTTAAATCTATCAGTAATTCAGGTGGGTAATGGCTCAGCTCTTTATCCTATCGAAGTCACATTTCGACTCAAGTTTAAGCCGGATCTACATAACTAACATTTTCTTCGGTCTTCCGATATTATGTTCCCCTCATGATTCCAAAATCCATTTAACTTTGGCAACGCAGCTGCGAGTGTCGTTTATCGTAGGGAAACTCGTATAGTCGCTTGCACTCTTTTGCCATAAAAAATCCTTTATAAATTATTACTCAGCATGCAAATATTATATAAGTACATAGACAGATTTTCGAGTCATAGTTAGTCTGTATTTTAAACACTTAAAAGAGTATTTACGTTAGTCAATACAAATTATTCATGTACTTAGGTAGATGTTGAAATACTTGGGGTATAATCTATTTCTTATTCAAAGTAAAATTCATCGACTGCTATATATTATATTAATCCTTTTAAAATATAACTTATTTTGAATTCAATTTTGCTGATGATTTTTCGAAATTTATTACTGCGGTACTTAAGAAGAAGACATAACTAAAAAATTAAACAAACCATATTGCACGCCTCATAAGCGAAGCGTTGAGGTGGGTACTACTGTCACTTCGCGCAAAACATCTGATTTTTCAAACTTAAAATGTCTTTATGTATCATACATTGCACTTGTAAGATAATACATACACACACATATTAAGAAAAAACACTATTTTTAACGTTCATGATATTTTTGATGTCATTTTTGTTATTTAAACAAGTTAAAAAACAGTTTAAAAAAGTTCTGTCTTGGACGTCCGTGTGTCTGTATGTGCGGATCCTTTTTCTTGTTAACACGATAGCGACCGAAATACTTTACTAATCGAGTCTTTTTTTTTCTCTTACGCTTGAGTATGCTCAGGAATAGAACCCTTTCATTTTTTTGTTCAGGGTCTGATTCGATGTGGTTTAATTGTTATTAAATAAACAAAAATAATAATTAATAAATATTTATTAAAAAAAAATTATGAGGCGTGCACTTTTGGATTTTCCAAATTATTTATTTTTATTAAGAGGAAATTTAAATCATCTAACAGTTGTGTTAGTCTAACACACATAGGTAACTTCTTCTGATTCCATCAGATACAAGAAGTACCTACCTGATTTTAAGAATTAACACATGTAAATTTGCTATACGTGTAATATATAAAAAAGGGTTATGTAACTATGCTATACCACAGATAAAGTAAAGTTTTACATGGTTTTACAAACAATTTGCTTCTGTTTGCGCGATGCGTTCGTGACACAAATCCATCCTGTTTGTAATGCTAACGCATTCACGTTTATCGCCCATTCGTGAACTATGCGATACAGAAGTCCTTTGGTAACATTAAACGATATTAAATTCTGATCACTCCTTTGAAATGGTTTTCGTTAAATCCCTGCCCTACTTCTCTTAACACAATAAAGACATTAGTCTCGAAAATCTCGTTCTTTTTATTTTATATAAATGTAAATATTATGGATTAGCTTTCCAGCCTTTCGTCCGCGATGTTTAAAACTAAAAAATAATCTAAATCTACAAATTAGCATTAAGTTTTTCCTATGGGGACGATATGTTCAAATTGTGAAGAAATCCTCTTTCTTAAAAAAAAGATCGAATGAAATATAAATTAGTTACTATGTAACTAAAACTGCTAAAACCTTCCTGGAGAAGTACGCTATCTTTTGTTGAAAACAGAATGAAAATCAGTGCATTTTTTTGAGTGATGTCGCAAATAGAATGACAGACATATATACCGAGGAATACCCATAATCTTATAGTATATAAAATTCTCGTGTCACAATGTTAGTCTGCATACTCCTCCGAAACGGGTGGACCGATTCTCATGAAATTTTCTGTGCATATCGGGTAAGTCTGAGAATCGGCCAACATCTATTTTTCATATGTACCACCACAGACTAATAATAATATACTACGTATACAAGTACCACGGGCGAAGCCGGGGTGGACCGCTAGTATCAGTATATTATTGAACAACAAATACTTATTTGAAAACAATTATCGTTTTTATACCTATTTTTACATGTTTTATGAAAATAGAACGAAATGTTTTCTTTTGCATAACGTAAGTATTCATTTAAAAAAAAATGTAATGTTACAAAATAATATGACATAGTTCCACCTAGTAATTCATCACTGAAATGAAATGAAATGAAATAAATTTATTTGTCCATTTGTCCACGACTGGTTGTCGTCTAGGTTTAATCAATTCGTCTCCTTGATTTAAATGAAATATGTTTTTAATTCTCCAAATAGGGTGCAAGAAAAAGAATAATTGAAAAAGTTTCCCGGAAAATGGAAAATTCTATGAAACCTGAAGTCTTAAAAACGGAACAGAAAATACCTTTGTTCTTACCTTGTCGGATAAAACGTAATTGATTTATTATTGGGAATATTTTAACATTTTCCGCCATATCATCTCAATCATATCTACATTATAATGGATAATAAAGTTACCTGAAAACAAATAGGTAACCGTATTTCCCTATAGATACCTATAAACTAAGCCTATACGTTGTTACGATATTAATTAATTCCAAATTGTTATTGATCACGATTACATTTTGTATGCCTAATTAGAGGAATCTTTCTTTCTATTCTTCACATTTTATATAAGTCAAAAATATTTCTCTGATGAATACAGATTGAGCAAGCGATTTTATTTCAAGGTGGTTCTAATATAATATTACATTGTTTTGTGTTTTATTTTTTGTACAATGTTAAAATTGTTGACCCTATTATCGCCTTTATATCGCTGAGGCTAGGATTTAATAGGATTGAACACTTATAACGGGGAACGTTATTAAGTGCGAGAGTATTTTTGTGCCAAGGCCCGGCACAGCGAGGAATCGATACCTACTTGTAAATTAAATTTCATCCTGAAGAAATGTAACTGGAAAAGCTGTGTATTATGTCAGCAAAGAGCCGCTGAATAAAAGTATTTTTCTCGTCACTATGTATATTACTGTTCACAACCACGTTTGTTGTAATATACACTACAATTTATTTTATTTTATGACTCGTACGACTCACTTCTACAAGATTCAGTACCATTACAATGAATAGGTAAATTAAACGTCACATTTAGATAGTATTTATGTATTTGATTGTTTTGCATTTGACTCGGCTTTTGAACACTATTTTGAATGCTCGGATGGCCTGTTTAGAACTTTTATTTTTTCTTTGTTACTGCAAATTGAAAGTTTCTTTTTAATTTATAATTTTCAATATGTTTATTCATATTCACTTCAAAAATATAATGCTCTACGACAATATCCAGTATCAATATCCATATACTTTCAACGTTTACTTCGTTAATTTTTAAGTATCGAGATTTTGATTTCTGAGTAGGTACTTATATTATAATTAATCTTTATTAAACATAACGCTGTGCTTCCTTAAATTTATTAAGGTGATGAATTAATTTTTCTAACATTTACGGCCCTTTTTAAACCTTCGTAATTTTTATATTATTAAAGTTGTCGCGATGAAAATTCTTGACAAGAAAGTTCAATAGTAACACAATACGTCTACCGTTTTAGAAACATGATTCCATGATATTTTCTCGATAGAAAAAAAATACAAAGTTCTCATTGTTATTTTTTTATAATCTCTGGCATCTTCAAAATAACAAACGTAAAGTTACGACTTTTTGGATATTAACTATAAAATATATAACCTATACGTCTACCGAGTTAGAATTTTGAAATATGCGATGGTTTTGAAATAAACAAGAAATACTTGAAATTAGCGCGCGACCAGCCAATATAGCGTGAGCCACCCTGTACCTTCCTACCCCGATCGCTGCACGAGTCATTCCCGCTACGGCCGTCACACGGGGAACTTGTGTCGCTCGCGCAATCGTAACAAAGGGTGACAACACGATAAGACAAAATGAGACAAATCGGGACAATAAAGAAAATAAGAGGAAGAAACATAAAGGTTGGAGGAAAAAGAATGCTCACAATTGGAACAAATTAATGAAGTAAGTTGGTTTTATTTTAAATTTGATGATATTTATATTATAGACGATGTTTGATATGTACCCCTGTTTTAGGTACATAACGAATGTGTAAGATTTTTTCATGTATAGCATAGATAATCTTTTCAGAAATTCGGAATCCAGAAGGAAAATAAACCCACTGATTGTTCACAATGTGAACCCACTCCTTCGTAAGTACCTTCATTCAGTCAAAAATGTATGTTATCAACGCTCTACTGGTTTTATCGCATGATTCCATTTTTAGCAAAAAGCAACAACGTGCAAAGAAATAAAAAATCATGGTGAACTTAGTGGAAGTATGGTGGACGTAATAACTAATATGGAACAGGAGCTCATTGGAGTAGTATTATATTAAAAAAAAAATCAAGAATTACATTTCTTAGTAGGTGGTAGATACGTATGTTGTATAAAGAATTTGATGTTGATATTTATTTCATTTATACTTACTATACCTGTGCGGTAAATTGCTTAGTACTAAAACAGGTTTATATTCATATAAATTATATGTGAAAGTTTTCATTTCGAAAAATTTTGTGTATATTAAATTAAGTTCCTGGGTGATCTGGAAACACAATTGGGCCCGGAAGATGGCGCTGCAGTCACTCCTCCTAATCAATTATGTATTTTTATTGTTAGAAAGTAAACTTAATTTAATGTTTATAATACATTATTATTGGTATAAATAAGCCAGTGTTCGTCTCACATTGCTGTACCTGCCTACCTACCCTACCAGGGCCTAACTTTGTTCTGGCTATTTTATTTTGATTATTTGTAATGAATAATTACAATTATAATAGAGTGCAAAAAATAAATACATGCGTCAATATATTTTGTGTTTTTTTTAAAACAATTGTTTTATTTAAAAAAATATCATTCCGACCGCGGCTTTGCCCGCGTGGTATTAGGTTATATCGTGAATCCTGTTTTATCCCACAGAAGTTCGGATAAAAAGTATCCTATGTGTAAATCCAGGCAATTAGCTATATTTTATCAAAATTGGTAATGTAGTCTTATGTTTTTTACGTGATTAAGTAACAACTAACAAAAAAATATACAAATTAACATCCAAAGCTTCGCATCAGTCTTACTGTATTATTGATATATTCCACTCTTGACTTTGACTGAGAAGAATTAGGGTTTATAACTTCTTTCAGAAATAGTACCTTTCATTTCTGGGCATGATGCAATATCTACGTCAGCATCAAATTCTATCTTAATCAATTCAGTATTCCGCGTTATTGAATACCATTTCATTTTTTCAGAGTAAAAATATTTTTTGTTATTTTAAAAATTATTTATAACCTATATTATTTTGTAATAAAGTAAACATTACGAAATAATAATAATTATTAATAGTGTCTAACTAAGTAGTTGTTAAAAAGAAGAGTATTTGTTTATAAGCAAGAAAATAAAACCAATAAATCAACGATTAAATATATGTATAACAATATAATAGCTGTAGGACGATTGACGACTCCATACATGTTTGTCCCGAGTCGGCCAGCGGCAGCGCGGCGAGTTTGCAAGATTGACTTCGCGCACACCCGCGTTCGCGATAGCGAGCTATTAGACTCCGCCCACCAAGCAGTGGATTTTTTTTGTGTATCGTCTTAAGATCGATTGGAAAATAATTATATGTATATTTATTCTTTATTCAAAACATCCGCAATGAAGGGGATATATTTCAATTACATAATTACATTGACATTGAATTACGTGAATTGTAGTAATCCTGAAAATTGGTAATTAACACAAAATTTTGTACTGAATAGTCAGCATATTTTATAAGATCTATTAAAGCGAAGGGTTTTAATCAACAAAAGTTATTAAGATTTAAGACCCTTTTTCAGAGCTAAAGAATAAAATTTAGATCTATTTCTACGAGTACTCTTCTATAAGGTTAGGTATTTATAAATTAATCATATTCCCCAGTTAGGCATTGTTGAAATACTTCTTTTTTAGAAGAAATTTATTAAATAAATACGCTCGGGAAATGAAAATATGCCAGATATCCTATGGATCGGTTACTGTGTGAAATTATATTATGTACCTACACTGTTATAAGGTTTGCAGGTTGGTAACATTTGTATAATTCACTCCATTTAATTAAATTTATTATTATTTACGCAAAATAGCAAATTATATAAGAACAGACGAATATCCATAAAAATTATTATCCAAATAAAATAACAAAAAATTGCAGTTGTGACAATTTAGCATGTATGCAGGTACGTGTGCATATACAGGGTGTCCCACTGTTGGTATACTAAGCTCAAAGGAGGTAATAGTTTTGCATACGCTGAGTACGTAAAAAATACTTATAAAATTCCAGACCAATTTTTTTTTCAAAAAGATGAATTCTTAAAACTCTATGTGTACCTACACCCAAAACAAACAACCCGCCCAACTTTGCTGACAGCACGTGAGCTATCGTTTAAGATTATGTTTTCATAGACAAAATGCTCACATTAGAGAAGCGGTATATGCCGGCTATGCGAAGCTAGAGAAGAAAAAATGGATTTTCAGGAAAAATTTTGCAAAAAATTTTTGACGTAATTTTTTTGTTTAAGTATTTTTTACGTGATCAGTGGCGTCTTTCCAAACTATACAAGGCCAGTACGCAACGGTGTGAAACTAATCACGTATAAATTGGAAATAACTTTTTTACAAAGTTCTTCCAATCTATACAACAGCAGTACGCAAATACTCGCGTATACTTTGTAGTGAAGTAAGTAAGAATAACGCTCCAAAATATACAGCGCCAATACGCATGCGGACTAATCGTGTATGTTTCGAAGTAAGCGTGGCGTCTTTCCATTGCTCGCGTTTATATTATTGATTGGTGTCGGGGAGATGTAGTGTATTTGCATTATGAATTATCTGTGCGTGATAATATTTACTAAGTGGGTATTTGAAAAATAAAAAGTCAGTCTTGATTCTAGCCGGTGTACATTATTTATTCCCGCATTGATTTCCTCATTCATCTTTTAAATATAACATATTGCTGTTTTGAAATCTATTATTAAAATGCATGTGTATTGTGTGTATAATGTTGCGAACTGATCGTATATTTTTTGTATCGAGGATGCTTGTGTCTTCGTTCCCGACTATACTGCACGACTTACAATTGAAAAATGTAAGAATCTAATAAGTCCAGAAGAAGACGGTTGCGAGGCGACGGAGCCCCGCTTCGCGGGGTTCCTATTTTTGTGTAGTTAAAAAAAACACGAACCTAACCTAACCCATAGGTAACATCTGTTACCTATTTATTTTTCTAAGCTTATTACCTAATAATATTAATATTATTCCATATTTTACTGAATCAATCAAGAAGAATAAAACTAGATAGACATAGCTGTACAAGTCTTTGATTGCCTATATATTTATTATTTCGCTCAAGCGTAAGTGGTGTAGTAGCTATATTTAGTTATACATATTTTGCCTACTGATCGTGTATAGTTTGGAACGTAGAAGTAAGCATCCGCGTTACAAAGTATACACGATCAGTACGCAAAATTCGTGTATATATTGTAATAACAAACTTAAAAACAGCATTACAAAGTATACACGAGCAGTTTCCTATGGTTGCGTTCTGGCTATGTATAGTTTGGAAATACGCTGATCAGTGTATGCAAAACTACAAGTCCCTTCGCGCTTAGTATACCAATAGTGGGACACCCTGTATAAACGATCTATAATCCTATGGATATAGCTTTATGATATAATTATGTAGATTTTTTGCTCGTTTCTGTTCTTTTGGAACAAATTTAGATACGGGTTGTATCCTATGAGATTGAGTACCTAATTAACTTTTATGTCACAAGGGTGTCCGGATAGTACTACCACAGCACTAGGTATTAAAAAAACCTAAGTAGTACGTAGGTATACTAATTAGTAATTACTAGTTAAGTATAAATATATTGTTAAGTTTTTTATAAGACAAAAAGCTTTTTTTATATTGGACTTACGTAAGTACAAGGTCGGCTTGTCCAGTTTTATCAGAAACATCCCTTCATAAAGTTTAATTACTGAATACTAGGAAGTTAGGAACATATTATAGGTGCCTTATAACTAATATAAAAAGTAAAAACCATTAAAAACAGAAGAAAATGCCATATATGTATTTTCATAATGAAAAGAAACGACAAGATAAAATAAATTTATGAAATATTCTTAGATATAAAATATTCTTAGATATAAAAAAAAAATATCATTTGGATTAATGTATGAAAATGAAAAAGTTCTCTTTGATCAATTAAACGGTTGTTATGAGGGCAGCTACCTCGTCTAATACGAGAAAAATAGATAATAGGTAAGCCTTTGAATAATTTTGTTAACATCGATAATACTCTATGCACAACTATAAAACCACATTACTGAAATAAATTCCAATTAGATTATCTATTCGACAATAATTCAAGAGAACCGAGACGTAGGTAATTTTGTGATAAATATGCAAAGGAGATAACCAGCAAGATGTTTTTTAAGATTTGATAGAATAAAAAGAGTTCAGTATTTTTGAAATGTATCTGTAGATAGAAACAAAATATTGAGTATACTGTATGTTGTTTTTGGATAAGATGTAAGTACTTAGTCTTCAATTAACAATACGTATTTATTAATTTTTATAAGTGTACTTAGTTAAGTAATATAAATACTTTTTTCCGAATTCTATTTTTTTATCCAAGAAACTTATACCTACAATAATTGAATTCTATTCTCGAGAGAAACATTGTGCTTTGTGAGGTTTCCATTAATGTTGTCTGGCTTTTGGATGTCTTATATCTCTGTTATTTTAGGTACATTTTACTGCTTACTGGATGTTTTTACTTTTGTAATTAACGTAGTCTGAACGAAATAATCGTCTAAATAAATCTATTTGCATAAGATGTTTGAACACTTTATGTGAATAGGTGTATAAAAGAAGACGTATGGAATTTAAGTAGACATTAATTAAATTAATTAAGTATTGAATTTGAATAATTATTTTTTTAAAGATCGATTTTTTAACTTTACGAAATTCCTTCATTAAGAATATAATCGCTATATCAACCTAGACCTATGAATAGATATTTTTATTTATTGACTTGTCAGTCACTACATGAATATTTTATATTTATTAGAACAAAGTTCCATATCGCACGTTACGAAATAAGCTAAACGGAAAAAATAAGACGAAATGTTGTAACCACACTTTTTTTAACAAAAGAGCTAGGCAATATGCGCAAGATTGATTAGGTCATGATTGTCATAAGTCATAACAATCTGTTTCAGCTTAGTTATTTCAAGAACATTAAGGAATCATTAAATAAATTCCAACAATAATAAAATTGTTTTCAAATTAGAGGTAGGTATAGAATTTATATTTAGTGCCACGTTAAATTTAAACGACACCTTAAAATAATTGTTACAATATTTTGATCTGAAAAAATCTCATTATACCTTGAATCAATTGTTGCCGTCGATATCTGGAATAAATGGGCTAGTTTCGATGTTTCACTTCAATATTTTTATTTAATTGTTTTCTGTCTATTATTGCTATGAACACAATTATTTTCAATGAGCGTTTTAAACTCTTTAGATAATATAACTTTTGGCACTTGCTTTACTGTAGTAAGCAAATCCGTTTAAGCGTCGTGTGCACTGTGTTTTAGTACGAGCATCACGCGCGGCACACGTTTATCAACTAAACACATTAAAAATGCCGGTGGTTACAATATGCTACTGGGCACTGACCATTTTTCTTATTGTTGTACTGCTATCGTCAACTTCGTTACGATTATCAATTACGAGATGCGGTCGAGATGTTTTTATACACACGTGTTCAAGTTCACTAGAGCAATGTGTGATAAAGAAAATACACCTATTATAAATGCTGCTGTTCCTGAAATTGAGTTTTCAAAGCGGAATAATTGATTTCGAATGCGAATATTGAAAATATTTTACAGAGATTTTAGTTATGCTTTCGTTTAATATATATATGTAGGTATATGATATATTGTGCATATGAGATCCATAATATTGAGCCAAATAATGTTTATTTTGAAAGAGTAATTCATAAAGCTAGATTAATTAAACAGAAAAATGCTGTGATCATTTGCAACATTGCGATGTAATCAGTCATTTAGAGGAGTTAATAGGACGGCATAATTTTCTAGTTTTTGTGATTATCTTGCAATGCCATACGTGTCAAATGTGGATTGCTGTGATCTTTTGAGTAGACAACTAGAAATGCTACATAGCAGGTAATTTTCTAAACATGTCTCCCTTCCCCGACACCGGTAGCGCACAAAATAGGATTTCTATGTGGTTTTCTAAGAACTAAACAGTGATATGAAAGGAAGCGACTCAACTAGTTAGCGGCAGCCGTCTAGCGTCTATTTAGAAACTTTTTGATTAAAATTTCACAAAATAGTTTGACAAAATGTTTCGTTAATTTTTTACTTTAACAAAGATTTTCTATTTTTAGGTGTCCTTGACTTATTCTATTGACCTACACAATGATTTTGTTCTTGTCTTAAATTCAATTGTCCTGATTAGTAGTACAACAATATTCAATTTAAGAAATAAATACCAGTAGGTAATAGTTGTTTTTAAGTCAGTGCTTGTTAAATTTAATAAACAAATAAAAGTGGCTGTTCATTTTTATTATTTTAAGATAAAATTATAAATTTTAATTTTCTCAACTTTCTAGGATTGTACATATTCGTGACGGCTCATGATATAATAATTGATGTCTAAGACCACAACTTCTGCTTACATTTTACTATAATATACCTAAGCATTTATAAATACATAGTTACTTAAAAAAAATACAATACTGTCATGTCATAAATTCAAATTAATTTGATGACCGGAGAGGTATTCGTTTCTCAATTTTGAGTGGTCATACACCGAAGATATTGGTAACGTCTAGACTCTAGAGTAATAATAATAAATAATAATATACCTTCAACCAAAATCCTACCATATTATATTTTGTAATAGTTACATTCTCTATTAGCTCATTGTTTAGGTATAGCAACAGCTATACGTCTTGTTTTTGACGTGACAACGTCTTAAATTAGGTTGCGACTGGGAGTCACTTATGAAAAAGTGCGCTCGGTAACGTTCGCGTTACGATGAGTCACCGAACGAGAGAGAGGCCCGCCGAATGCCTTGCGTCTCTCTCCCACTCAACTATGATCGAGAAAAAGACGTTGTCACGTAAAATCTTCGCCCGTAAAACCGACTTTACAGGCAACCATTTTTTCGATAATATACACTTCTGAATTTGATATTTTTGGTTTTATGGCATTCAAATGCTTTATAAATATAAATTTATAAAGAATAGAAAAAATTCGTTGACAAGGCGGGACTCGAACCCGCATCCTTTAACGCCAATCCGGGGCGGATGCCTGACCAACTTGGCCAGCTGTGACCGTCGCGTTGGCGTCCTACCTCGTGATCGAATTTTTTCTATTCTTTATGTACATTTCTCTCATTTAAATAAATACCTTCACCTTTTTCAGTAGGTAATAGGTATGATAACAAAATTATGTTTTACATATTCATAATGAAAATAGAAATTGATTATAGGTATTCTTCAAATTACTAGGAAACATTTATATTTTATATTGGGTATGAAAGTGTTCGCAGATATTGAAATCAGAAATGAGAAGAAAGAAGATGAGATAACATGTTATTGTTGATTGAATCTCAGATCTCTGTTTATTTTATTATAAATATTGAATATGTTGTAATATTGATAAGGAAATTCAGCGATATATTAATATTTAATTAATACTATATATATGTCTATTATACATATAATAGAGATTAAATATTATCTCACTGAACTTCACAGCAAATCCCATCAGAGTTGATTCAAATTTAAATTACCTGAAAAAATATCTGCAACATTTCACGAGAAAATTATGGAAATTTTCACGCTTTCTTTTTTCATGAATACCGAGAGAGGTATCATACATATTCATAGTCAACTTGGCTCATCAGCATCCAATATAGCAGATTTTATAAATAATAAATAATTAGTTAATTTTAATAATAAATACGTAACATAATGTAAACATTTTAGATTAGGTATTAACTTTCTATCTATATTGACAATAGACAAGTGTAAGTTTAGAAATTAAAAATGTTAACTAATTTTAAACGCGATTTATTCATTATATTAATATTATCCTGACGTTTCCCCGTGACCAGGATCTAAAATCTTTACTTTGTAAAATTTTTAAGTATAGGTAATACTCGCGTAAAATCAAGCACTAGAAAATACTAAGTGTAAGTTTATTAACATCTTTGTAGATTCATTCATTTATGTTATTGTTGTGTGATGTGTCGTCATAATATCCACAATGTGCACTTGTAGGTGGCCACTATTCAAATTTAAGATGCCTTGAATGTTAAAGAGAACAAACATTTGCTTTTACGTTTTAGAGTGTTCATCGTTGTTAGCTTTGTAAACAGTAGATGCTAGTCATGCATTAAGTGTACAATAAATCTTCTTGTTTCTGTTTTTTCAATTATGACCAAAGATCTAAACAAGTGTAACACTTAAGGCAATTAAATAGGCGCTACGATTTTTATATTTCAGAGCAATTAACACTTATTCGTATATTCATGATTTTGCAAGCATAATAAAAAATAATCTTAAATTAGTTAAAAAAAAATATAACTATTTTTATTAGTAACGAAAAGTAAAATCCTAAAAAAAATATTATGTAAATATGTTTATTTAATACGTTATATATATAATTATATACGACCACAAATAACATTTTTGTTAGAAAATACCCCTTGACTTGATGTGTTACAGCCGTAATATGTTCAAAAATTTTAATCTAGTTAGATCCATGAATAACTGACCTAACTTATGTAAGTGAAATTTAGGCAGTCTCCCATAATGCAGGATAAACCAGCTTAGGACTTAATAAATGATGAAATACGATTCTCGTAAACAAGATGTCAGATTGAAAACGAAATTAATTTTAGTAGGTAACTTCTCGGCATAAGACATAATTTTATAGGCCGAAGACGCCATAATCTCTTGTTAATAATTAATATTTGTATAAATAATTGTCGGTATTAGTTGAATTTTTTTTATAAACACTATCAAAAGCTTGATAACTCAGATTACTTGATAACTCAGATCTCAGGATCAGGAATCGTGGACAATGGCGTTATACAATTTACGTAAATTCTAAAAATACTTTTCCTGTGCCGATTTCTATAAAAAAGGATAAACAGATAAGGCAGTTTTCTTTATTCTTCGCGCTTCTTCGCTTTATTTTGCAAAAATAAATACAAGTTAATTAGGATTGTATTTATTGTATTGTATGTTAGGTAAATATATACTTAACAAGGAACATTGTTAACCAGGCTCCATTTTTATGATATTTAATTTTATGCCTTATTAATATTGCGGGTTGAAACGGACGGATATTATGAAATGGACTTGAATTAAAGGCAGTTTAAACTTTAAATATTTTGATGATAGTTTAGTTCTTCTGAGAGGTGTTGGTAATGGTGGTGAATATATTGTGTAAAAAGTACCTAAGATAATACCTACCTACCTATCATGCATAATAAAAGGAATTCACATTTTCATGCTTACATACGAAGAAAATGGAAGGATGTGAAAGGAATAGTATTTATTTGTATTTTATTTTGGCTACTATTTTTTTCTGTACGTCGTTTTTGTTCTGTAGAAATTGTCTGGTAATCTGTTTGGTAAATCCAATTGTTGATGTTGATCGTACGATATTGACCATTCTTGCCTGCTTTAGACAGAGTCCGAGATTTAGGCCATCTACGTAATACATGTCTATTTGTTACAATACCAACAATATATTATCTATACTTATAATTAGACATCGGATTATATGCACTAACAAAATGCCAAAATATGCATGCAAATATGCACTAAAAAAGGCCGAAATATGCACTAAAAACGACTGATATGCCTAAAATATGCACAATACAAAATCAAAAAATCTTTATTATTTTATATATTTAAATCAAAGATAAATCAAAAACAGTGAAATTTTCTTGAAATTAAGTATAGTTTTTGTGCCAAAATACAATTAAGCATTTTTACCTAATTTTTGAGCGCAAATTTGTGATGTTTGTCACCCGCGAGCACAGTGCTGCCACCTTAGACCTTTCCGGGCTAAATCTAGCCCTTTTTTGGAATTCAACCCGTGTTTTAAGTTTTTAGCTCCGAAAGGGTAATCTAGCCCTATTTTGAATGGCTCAAAATTTACTTAAAATGGAGCCCATTTTGTAATTTTTCGCCATTTTACCATGCAAAAATAGGGTTTGTTTACTCGCTGAGCGTTATAATTGGCTAATAAAGGTTTGTCGACCAATCAAAACTCCCGCTACTTAACGAAATATGCATGATTCGGGAAAAAGGCTACAATATGCACTAACGCCGTAATTAGAGAGTTTTATGCATTTGCATATGCAAATATGCAAATGCATATAATCCGATGTCTACTTATAATAAATCTGTAGAGAGGCCAATTCTGTACATGAAATATATTTAAAAAAAAACTATGAAGGGGTGATAAGGGATCGCTACTGATGCCAAAAATGCAATCAGTAAAATTTTTGTCTGTCTGTCTGTCTGTCTGTCTGTATATTCGCTATAGAAACAGAAACTACACGACGGATTTTAACCAAATTTGGCGCAATTATTCTTCATACTCCTGGGCAGGTCATAGTAAAAGAATCATGTAAATCGGTGTAGAAACACCAAAGTTATACATGAAATATAAGTCATCGCGCGTGAATACAGAATCATGCCATAAGGATTATTTTTGTGTATCAGTTGCCGCGTTCGACGCGCTTCGCGGCGGGAGCTATAAAAAGGCGGCGGGTCTGCACCCGTTTCGCGTTGTCAGTTGTCACGGCATCACGTGTGAACGGCTGAACCGATTTCGATAATTCTTTTCTATTATATTCCTTGAAGTACGAGGATGGTTCTTATGTAGAGAAAACGTAAATATGTTCCACGGGCGAAGCCGGGGCGGACCGCTAGTTTAGTATAAGCTTTTCTTATTTCTTACATTCCAGAATGAATAGATTTGAATGGCTATGCAAGTAAGCAGTTCAAACACAATAATGCATTTTGAATTTTTGAACGCTCACTATAGAAAATCTTGATCAAAATATATTATTATTATCTAGTATTTCCGGTTTATGTCGGTAGTCTAGCGAATATCCTGTGATGAATGAAAGCACAAAGCAAGTGACGTGGGTAGTACTCATAATATTTTTACTTTCAACAGGCAAATATCTTCTAATATAAGGTTAATGAACAATTATTACAATAACATAAAGACACGTATTTATAAAGTATATCAATGAATAGAATGCTGCAAAAAGACTAAGTTAAATTACTCTACGTATATTTATATCACTGTAAACAATCGATTATATAGATGCGATTCTATTACATTTACATAGATCCCATATTTATTGAAAATTACTTATTGATACTAAACCAAAGGGAATAATGAACGTTCATTATGAAAGGTTTGGATCCAGGTCTTACTAGGATTACGCCCTCATAAGTTACGGTTGAAAGCGTTTTTTAAGAACTAAATATTGAGCAACGTTTCAATAAAATAATATTGATTTTATAACACAGCAGATTTTCATATAGTACTCGATATAAAGTATAAAGAAATAATCGCAGACAAATTACCTCTCTTCTTAACTTTTATTAACAACCTAATGTAAACTTAACTGACGTTAACAAAAGCTCTAGTACAAAATTGCTAAGACGTCGCTTTTGTTATCAGCTTCCGGCCGATCTCTCCTCTGGATAATTTCCATAGTTATAAGAAAAAACAAAAGCAACAATGTTAGTGCTTCGTGTACTTAATTGATTATCCGATAAAAACATAAATCACCATGATAATATATTATGTTTTAAAATATATTTGTACTTATCTTATATTGTTTAAAAAATATTATTTTTGTTTGGTGGGAAAATTGTTTCTTAAGTATGTATATAATTTACATCCTCTATTTGACCTCCTCAGAGGTTGAATTTTGGAAGAGACGTTTGACCCTCGATTTTCTAATTGTCTGACCCTTCAAATTTCATCACCATTAGTTCACCGGTCTAACGGCGAAATCGCAAAATACTAATCTGGTTTCGGGAATATATTTTATAACATTAAGTACATAAAATTAGTTCATAGCGATAAAATTTGCCTTCGATGATATTTGAATTTTATTGAGATCTAGGTACCTAATTTATATAATGAAACACTGATAGGTAATAATTAACGTTTTTTTTGTTTCACATAAATATTATACCTACTGTTTAATGACCATTTCAAAAACACCCAATTGATACGTTTACGATATTTAGGTACACGGAACCAATTTGAAGCCGAATAGCAGTTAGACCTCGCAATAATTAAAGATACAAGGCGTCTCAATTACATTTTGATCCCCAGAATTCAATAATGGCTAAACCTATAACAGATTATTGCGAATTAAAGTGATGCGAGCCTACTGCTAATTGCAAGAGCTATCGAATGAGAATCGTGTTTTGATAATTAAGGTCTTCTAGTTTTACATACAGCAATAACGAAGATACCTAAAGCACGTGTTAACGAAGCAAAAAGTGTGCATTCAAAACTATGGGTCAAGATGAACATGGCTTGGCTGACTTTCGATCGCGAGTATTGCTTTATTATAATTCAAATGTTAGGTATATCATGAAAGTTTTTCATAAATTATTGTTTTGTACGTACTGGACGACGATGATGGATAATTATAATTTATAGCAACTATCTCTATCTATCTTATCTCTATCTAGTCATTTCATATATTATGCAACTTGAAGGATTAAACTTAATTTATATTTTTATTAAATTATATCGAATTCATCCCAATTTTCATCTTAATTCTGAGTCAAACGAAACATGCAAAATCTCCCAGACGACCTAAAAAGTATAAAAGCAAATCGACAACCGTTAAATATGCATAATTTTAGTATTTGCATTTCAGATTTCTGCTTACCATTTTTTGGCAAATTGCTCGCACCGAAACAACAAGTTTTATATACAAGAACAAACTTTGTGTCACTTTAGTATAAGAAAATAAGCTTTGATTAAACAACCGATAATGACAAAACAATTTGTATCTAATAACTAATCGCAACATTTATTATAATCATGGTATCATAAGTTGTTCATTTTTAAGCTTAAGTTACTTTTAATTATTATGAATTTACAAACGATATTAATAGATATTATGAATTTAATATTGTTAAGGTAAAACGTAACTATGTAGGTACTTGCTCCTCCGATTCATATCGTAGCAAATAATTTGGAACAAGAATATTGCTTGCTTCAATTTTGAAGAACAATACTTTGTATGAGATTTCCAAATAATAATTTAACAAGAATTTAACTTATTATTTCCGAAAATCGTTTTGAATGTCAATTATGTTCTAAATATTTTTATTTTTACGAATAATTGAAATCTCATAAGTCGTAAAATTTAGTAGAATTGTACCGTAAGCAGTTATGTCTGACGTTTTGTTGACCCGTTCGCTCGTTATTTTCCTGAAAAAAAAAACGACTTTCCATTCCGCTTTAATAGTTTCGATTTTAAAATCCCTTCACGTTAGAGCGTCGACTGAAATTTTAAAACTTGTTCATAGCACAGTTTTTCTTTTCATATTTTCACACAAAAACATCACTTCGTGTGCTGTAACTTGATGTAACCTTCTATCGACTTATATTATAATCGGCTTAGTTTCAACATATCCATTCCAAGTATTATTTTAGAGATAAAAGATAGACTTATCGTCTAGGAACTGTGACCTGTATTGAAATCACATATTAAAGAATAAAACCTGAATTAAATATACATATTATACTTACTGACGTATTTTTTTCACAGGTTTATTATTTTATGGACTCAGTTATGGTTTCGTCCAGATACGGGAAAAAATATACTTTAATGGATTATTTACATTGAAGTTTTATTATACGACTAATATTTTATTGTTGTAGGTGAAAATATAAGCAAGCTCGCAAAATTTCATTTAAAATATCTTGTTTGTACTCCATGCATATATCTTCTACCATTAGATATCACTAATTAAAATTTGTGTACGGTACCTACGAGTATCTACGAAATTTATCGAATATCTATAAATCAATGAATCGAATATCACAATCTGTCAAGCGTGAGTCAGACTCGTGACACTCAGGGTTCCGTACATCCGTTCTGCAAAAAAACAATCTAGTTTAACCTTACTTAGGTTAATCACAGTTCATACAGTCAGAAGCCTGGTGACAGACGGACAAACAGACAGACAGCAAAGTCTCAGTCACAGCCCACAGGGTCTCATTTATATCGGTATGTATAATGTAACCCTAAAAAATGAGAGCATCACATATTATGTGATGACAGTGCTAGTACAGTTAAGCAATATTTTCAACGGTACCGTGTAGGTATTAAATTGATAATTGCCTCAGAGGGTTCTAGTTCCTGGCATTCATATAAATTTAATGAATGATGCTTCATGCTTATAATATTATATATGCCTATAAATATTATCTAATTCCCATACTCCAAGCTTTGTTTAGATTTTCATTGTTCGACACGAAGGTGGCATTGTCAGAAATGTGATAATAAAATTATTCATGTAAATAATTCGTGTTTATATTTGCGTATTCATTATTTACTTTAACTTGGACGAGGCTTATTACACATTATAAGCCTTATTTATAGTCATGTTAAAAAATGGCTTATGTTCGTTATTTCAGCTATTTTGTAGTGTGCGAGCTAAGCTTTGAAATATTAATTTATGTGATTTATGAGCATACTATCCATAATTTTTATCCAACGCCGTGTTTAAGAATTTGCAATTTTTGCAAACTTTTCCGTATAAGGAAAAAATCTTGTCCCCTTGAAATTTGTGTGAAAGTAGGTATTTTTAACAAGCCAAAATAACATTATTCCTAAATTCTTATGGAATAATGGTAATAATTATTACTACTGCTAATCTATACTAGCCACTAGGTAATATTATAAAGCTGAATAATCTCAGGATTCAGGAACAACTGGTCCGATTTCAAAAATTATTTCGGTGTTAGATAGCCCATTCATCGACTAAGGCTATATTAGGCTTTATATCATCACGCTATCAACAGGAGCGGAGCCACATGGGTGAAACCGCGGAGCGCAGCTAGTCTATATATGTACTATATATTTATTTATTTATTTATTTTTTACATACATAGATTTCTTACAGCTATTTGTATTACAATATTTATAATTAACTTTAACAAAACAATACGCCAATAAAAAGGAATACCAATAATAAGACAATTAATGTGACAGTAGTTTAACATTAATATACTATATAATATTATAAAGAGGAAAGGTTTGTAATTATGTATGTACCTATGTATGGTTTTCAGTTTTCACGCATAAACTACTGGACCGATTACAAAAATCTTTTACCATTAGGAAGCTGCATCTTCACTGAGGCTACATTGCATTTAAAAAAAAATTAGAGATCCTTACCAATAATGCAATAATGTAACCCAATGTGTAAAAAATTCCTCAATAAAACTTCTGTCATCGCGTGCGCTGCGGAATCTATTGAAGATAGAACAAAAAAATATTCTACGGTATTATAGAATGGATCAAGATCTACAAGAAAGTCCGCGATACCATATAATATGTCCATCTTCAGTAGTTATGTTACTACAACAACTTTTTTACGTTTTCAAAGTAAATAGAAGTGCCGACAGTAATCAAACCATGTTATCCATACACATATATTAATCCTTATCCCATTAAATGATGTTTTATTAAGCTATTGCATAGCTTCTATCGCGGGCCTTGAGCGCGGGGACCGAAGTCCGAATCCAGAAATTTAGTAACGAAAAACCTCACGCTCCCCACTCCGATAGGCACGGAGGTGGGAGGTGTGGCTTGAAGGCATAGTATGCTTTACCGCGGCAGTCCCCGAGTGCCACACGTCTTTTCTTTTATAGACTGTTTCAATGCCAGGAAATTCTTTTTAAATGAAAAAAATTGGATATTCCATTCAAAAAATATAACGAATTTTTAAAAGCGCCAATCTACAGAAAATAGTAGGTATACTGTTCAATACAATGAGCAGGCCGTAGTGCGGGACGGAGTAAAGGTGATTTTCATGTGATTAAAAATTAAACCTAAGTATAGTCCGACCTATAGTGTCTATGCGTATAGTAGACTTTTCACTGTCACGTGATCGCTATCTATGCGGGTGAAACCGCAGGGCATTGCTAGTATTATATATGTTTAATTAATTCCGATTTAAATTTATGCTTTTCATTTTGGAAACTATGCTTTGTGAATTTATCCATGGATTTTTGTGGTTCCATTTGTTTATACGATGTCTCTTTGACGTAATGAAACACGTTCGAAAGGGTTGCGGGCGTTGGGTATAAAGCTTAGTATCTTGAAATATTTACAGCTGTTCAAAATTTATACATCTTTATTTATTACTTACGAATCTCGTCACATGGACCTAGGAGAAAACTGTAGAATGTTGATTTATTCAATGAATAGTCAAGTTTAAAACGTACATACGATCATTATTGAGAATTAAAAAAGGATTAAAATGCTATAAGGAGCTTGTCTCCGTACTTGACCGCATTATCAGTATTTGCTTATGCGCTTCCACTGAGAATGCTTGAAATGAATTAAATCTTTTCCTTGATAGTTGATACGCAATTATGAATTAATGTATGTCTGTTTGTTCCTCTTTCTTGGGATAATTTGATAATACTTTGCTGTGATGTAGCTAATAATACTAGAAATACAATATAATATGCTAGAGATGAGCTTGCATTTTCCCGCGGGTTCTTCCGGTGGTAAAACTGCGCGGTACAGCTGGTAAAATGTATTTACTTATTCTAAAAAATGAAACAAGATGATATTGAATAAGGTAATTAATGAAAAAGTATTTTCGTGACATTTCTTAATTAATACAAGCACTGTCTGGATATTTATTAATACTTTGTTCTTTATTACTTTAAAGTGCTTTACATTTAACACAAATTAGGTGCTGAAGAGTCAACGAGGTGACGAGGTATGCCTAGTAACTGCTAGAGCTGCGAAGTCGAGCGAGATTATATATTTTAGAGTTTAATAAAACTTTATTAAATCTTCAGTACTTACTGAATTAACATTTTATAAAAAATATTGTACTCAATGCTTATGCCACTAATGCTTTCGTTATCATTCCGTTCGATCAGTTCCAAACGATAGTCGTTCAGCTGTTATTTGTTTTTCACCTTTGTCCTTAGAAACCATTTTTTATTCTATGATACACAATTTAAATCTAATCTAAATATCTCTTTGATAAACTTAGGACAGTCAAGTTTTAATTTATCCAAAATATATCTACCAATGGTTAACATGTGGGACCTAAAACAATTATTTATTCTGCGCTTAAGCCTAACAAATTATTCACGCTGTCAACCATTTGTATAATGATAGCCATTAGTGACATGGAGAACAATATTATATTTAAAAATAATACGTTTATTTTATGTAAGGTAACTAAATAAAATTTAATAATGTTACAAGCTTGTTACAAGCAATAAAAATTCTGAAATTGCGAAGAAAAGCAAACAGCAGACAAACACTAATAAAATACTTTTTATTACAAGAAAATAAAAGAGAGCTCAAATATATACCTAATACAAGAAGTTTAAATGAAACAAGATTTGTTTTCCAATATAAGTACATAAGAGCCAAGAGGCAAAAAGAAGACATGTAGAGATTGTCTAATCTAAAAATGAACGCCCCTCCACTAAACTTAATTGTTTCAATGTGTGAGGACAAATAATTATTGAACCACTTTATATGTGTGCGCGCGTCGATTCTACTGCAAACTTTGACACTCGCGCACTGATTTGTCAACTAATCGGGCGATCAGTTCAGGTGCCTAGCATTGTATGGCGGGGAGAGCGCGCTATGTACGGAATGACACGTCCGTTCTGTCGTGCATCGCGTCATTTATGCACTAGTTGGCCAACTGGTCCTGTCGTTCGGGCATGGACGGGACTGGAGGACTGAACGACCAATGAGGCAGACCAATTTGTGTGTATTGCGTCTATACACGTACTTTGAATGTGAGCGTAAACACAGTGGAGGGGCGTTCATTTTTAGATTAGACAATCTATACCTATGAATGAATATGATATTTATTTTAAACTTCTTAAATAAAAAATCTTCTCGTTTTGCCGGTTATAACACATATTAAACGTTCTCTCTAACAAATCCTTTAAGAATTCAATTGTTCACTTTGCTGTGATCTTGTCATCACGTGTATATGTATATGTAGGTCCATTTTAGGTACCTACTGTAAACACAACAGTATCTAAGAGGTTTATCATGTTTCCGAGGAAACTATATGCACCCTACTTACTATTATTTATAGAGCCTCTACCGTCTACGGGCTACGAAAGCAGACAAATCGATGATCTGTTTATTAGATCTGGGACATTCCTGATAGTTGGTATAATTATTAACTTATTCAGTTTGAAAAGTCATTAATACTCTTTGAGATTATCGTTCATATCAATTAGCCATAGTATAAATAATTTTATTAGTGGGCGTACCCTGTAGTTAGCTTCGCACATCGTCTACTGACTCAGAAGATAAAATGAAGATAATCTTCAGAATGGATTAAAATTATTTTTTTATTGTAAAAAGAAGACTACTTTTAGGTTAAGATGCTTAACTTAAAGAATTTCTGAAATTATTTATTGCGAAATTGTAATATCGCATTATGACTGTTCATAACATTATTAGCGTCACAGATTTTGTTTTTGGTTATTTTTCTTTTTGCCACGTTAAACCACTGTTTATTACACGTTTATTATGTGTAGACATCAGTGACAACTTTTATATACTACTTAGGATACTAATTGTATTTTCAAGGACAAGGACATGTTCAGATTATGTTTATATGAACAAAAACGTCTGGAGCCCGAAGGCATCAATTAAAAGTTTATTTACATATCGTATGAACTTTATATATGGACTCGTTAAGTATAATTCATTAAAAATTAAAATCTACCAAAGTAGATTTCAGATTATACTTTATCGCCGTCGTAATAATTGCTTATGAAGCTCTTTATATTGTGCTTAATTGTATGATAAAGAACTATTGAGCAACCCGATAGATTTTGAAAAATAAAAACTTTTGAAGTCAATAACATAGACTTAAAGTACACTATAGTACATATATAGTTCAAAAACTTTTCCATAAAGAAGGTGTAAATGCAAAGCTTCGAGCGTTTCATGGACTGGCTGGACGTGAACTAGGTATATAAAAATGCATGATTTGATATTTTTCATCTAAACACATCACATGCCCGCTTACATTACCGTAGGTACTACTTATAACATCTCAACATTTGTCAGAGTTTACGAGAACATTGCATAAACACTAGATATTATGATATACCGTCATAATTATTGTGCGCAACCACGGATGTACTAAAACTAGCAAACAAGTCTGCACCCGAAAGCTTCACTACATAGTATAAAACAAAGTCGCTTTCTCTGTCCCCATTTCCCTATGTCCCTTTATATGCTTAAATTTTTAAAACTACGCAACGGATTTTGATGCGGTTTTTAGGGTTCCGTAGCCAAAATGGCAAAAACGGAACCCTTATAGTTTCGTCATGTCCGTCTGTCCGTCTGTCCGTCTGTCCGTCTGTCACAGCCGATTTACTCGGAAACTATAAGTACTACAGTGATGAAATTTGATGGGAATATGTGTTGTATGAACCGCTACAAAAATATGACACTAAATAGTAAAAAAAAGAATTGGGGGTGGGGCCCCCCATACATGTAACTGAGGGATGAAATTTTTTTTTTCGATGTACATACCCGTGTGGGGTATCAATGGAAAGGTCTTTTAAAATGATATAAAGTTTTCTAAAAAACATTTTTCTTAAAGTGAACGGTTTTTGAGATATCAGCTCTCAAAGTCGTAAAAAGTATGTCCCCCCCCCTCTATTTTTATAACTACGGGGTATAAAATTCTAAAAAAAATAGAGGTGATGCATGCTAATTAACTCTTTCAACGATTTTTGGTTTGATCAAAGTATCTCTTATAGTTTTTGAGATAGGTTGATTTAACTGTAATTTATTATATTTGCTGCTACGGAACCCTTTGTGCGCGAGCCCGACTCGCACTTGGCCGGTTTTTTCTTAAATAGATAGAGTGACTCAAGAGGAAGGTTTTAGTATATAATTTATTAGGTTTTAAGCAAAGCGGGCGAAGCCGCGGGCGGTAAGCTAGTTATAGGTACATGAAGGAACAGCTTTCACAAATCTACTTTAGACACTAATATTCTTTTTGTAGAATATTTTTACACATATAAAATACATTTTTTTTGAATCTTCACATCGTTCGCCATTAATACTTCAAAGATTGTCTCGAATGGCAAATGACATTGGCCTTTTGAGCTTTTATGTTATTTTGCGAGTCTCTGATTTATGTTTCTGATAAAATAACAGATTATGGCAAAAAGTTTAATAATAGGTACTGCGATATTACCTTAATTATTAGATTACTAGAGGTCCGCCCCGGCTTCGCCCGTGGTACATATTTCGCAATAAAAGGTAGCCTATGTCCTTTCTCGGGTATCAAAATATCTCCATACCAAATTTCATGCAAATTGGTTCAGTAGTTTAGGCGTGATTGAGTAACAGACAGACAGATAGAGTTACTTTCGCATTTATAATATTAAGTATGGATTGTGCCACTTTATGTAACTTTGTGACATTTATATGGCTTGAGAATTAATAATAATTGAAGAATTTTATCTCAGCGGCCTTAATTGAATGGAAAGATAATAAGCTTTTGCAAACTTGAGAGTGAAATTCCCAAGTGTGATTTAGCTTCTCATGAGTTTTAACAAGGCTGCCACGGATAATCATATTATTATTGTAATGAAATTATACAATAATATGATTATCCGTTCGAAATTAATGTATCGCCTATCGGTATCGGGCAAATGCTTTAAATGTATAATGTACATAATGAATCTGTTTAACATAAAACTGATGAGTCAATGATGGAGCTTTTATTTACCTATCACAAATATAAATCTTGATAAATCATTTTTTTCCTGTTTGTCATAGATTTTATTCAGTGAATAAGCACATCTTTTTGGATTCTAAACAATAGCAATTTTCCAAGATAAAACATATTGGTACATTATTTATTACATATCTAATATTATAAGATTATACTCGGATTTTACAAGGGATAATATGTACTCACTTATTAAAAAACGAATATTTTTATAGCAATTTTTCAAGTTTCAAAATGTTACAGATGCAATTAAGCGCCTGTGAAAAGGGATTAGCTGAAGCAATTATGACAGATTTTCTTAAAAACAAGTTTAATAACGAAGAAATTTATCGCGGCTTCGCCTACGTAGTCTGTGGACAGTGGAAGTATCATAATCTCGAACTATCTTGGTACCTGTGCTTGGTACCAAATTTTATATCTGTCGCAAGAAGAGAGTCAGAATAACTTTCACCTTTATAATATTAAAAGTAAAGATTTTCTTAAAAACATGTTTAGTAACGAAGAATTTTATAAAAGACTAGCTTTCTTGCATACATGTGAAGTATCCCATGTCTTTTCTTGGATCTTCTTCCAAATCGGTGCACTACCTAGTTCGGGAGGGTCCGGACTGATAGACAGAAGTAAGTTCGCACTTATAATGAGTTGCTATTTAAATTTATAAAATATATTTCTGTTAACTGGAAATGAAGAGTGAATGCGAGATTGGATAACCAAACACTAATTAATAATAATTACTTTTAAAATCGTTAAACATTTCAATTAATTCTTATATCCGATGGAAATTAAAGTAAGCTGAATAACATAGAATAAAATCTAATTGACAATATTATAACAATTCAAACAGTTCAAATCTTGGCCAATTCAATTTTAATTGAACAAAGAAACTGTATAAGGTTTATAATATACAATATCTATTTGGAACATGAAGAATACAATACTTATAGGTACATTATACAATCTATGTATTGTAGGTACGCAAAAATGCGACACATTCTATTTGAGCTAAGTTCTCGGATATCTATAAAAATATCTTGAAAGGAATCCAACTAGTGTTCCTTTTATAATAATCATTTCTATTGAAGTCTTTCAGTTCTTTATTCGCAATTCGAGGTATTTATATATAGTGTTAGTGGGTACCTGCTCCAAACATTCTACCAATCTTATGAAAATATTGATCTTTCCCTTACCGTATTTTGATAGCATAACGAAAACAATAGCGCGCCTTTATGTTGAGATATTATAGCACAAATGTATGAATGTCACGCTTGGAGTTTGATATTTTTTTAATTACTATTTTTTATTTTCTTGTTTGATCTAATATCTCAGTATCATACCTATACATTTATTTAAGGACAGGAAATTAAAGCACTTAAGCATTTTTTACATATTTTATTATTCATTCCGATGTGTCTGAACACTAAAGCGAACGTGGTCACGGGGAGAGTGCTTTAAAAAGTATTTGAATCCTTGATCTTTTGGATGAAATTTTATTCTTTGTATACAGTTCTTCTAAGCTCTAGTTCCACATATATTCAACTAAGACAAATTGTGTCGTATAACCTAGGTCTCCCTAATCTTATCTTAATCTATTCTCCGGTTGAAATTACCCAATTTAGGACCTCTTTGACCTTAAGGGACCTGTTCGGTGTAGCAGTTATTTCCTCTGCCTATATTTCGAGACGATTTCTATTACAGAGAAAAATGGCCTTTGCTGACTGTCGATGAAATGACCGGAATGCCAATTTATAAGGTATATAAGACTGTCCTTTTTGCAATCTTTCATATGCCTAAACATTTTTTATATTTTTCATACGTCACCAGAAAAAAATAATAAGATTGGGTATTTAAATTTTTAATTAATTGTATTATTATATTGTTCTTAATCTATGAATTATTAATAACTGTCCGTATACATACGAACGAAAATTTATAATTTGAGAAATCATTTAAAAGTCTCCTAAATTATCAAAGGAAAGATGATCTTAATAATTATTTTGTTTAAAAACTAGCGTGCCCGTCGGGGAATGTAAATTAAAAACATATTTTGGTAGATACAATTCGGTTGTATAATAAAGCCTGGGTCGCTTGTAGCTAACGCTGTCTTGTCTCAGTTCAAATTGTACAAATATAATAATGAAAGTAACATTAATAAGTCCGTTTTTTCGTAATAAATTCTAATTCGTTTTGTTTAATTTTATAACTCTATCTATTTTTTTAGTTATTATTTTTTACATAAAATAATAATCGTAAAAATAAATCAATAGCTTTATTACTACCTAAGGATTGTTTTTAATGAATTTGAGGGTGAGATTTAAGACAGTATCGAGCTTTGAACTATATAAATATTTGTGGCAGGAAGAGGGAAAGAGAAACAAACAGCTTATAAAATAACGAAATTATATTAGTATCTAGTATCTACTACTAGTAAGTAAGTAAGCATCAGTAGTAACTCATGCCAAATGAAGGAGGAAATATTATAGATTATGTAAAATACCACAAAAACCTTTCATAGGTCTCTTTCAAGGTCTCTTTTATTTATATTTCGTTTTTATAGCAGTCGTTTCTGTCACATAATATATCTGTGCCTCCAGTGAATAAGGGAATAACTCAAAAACAGCACTTTTCAGGAGAGACAAAAAACTATGTATCAATACTAAATCTTTATTAATTCAAAATTTTAAGCTTGTATGTGTAAGATATGATGTTAGACTATATTTTTACATATGAACACATATTGTAACAACCCCAGAAATATACTTTTTTCGTGTTTTTTTGTAGTTGTGGCCTTATGAACGAGTACTTCATGGAATAACTCAATATATTCACATAATTTTTTTTTTACTCTTTGCAATATAACGACTTATGCCCTTATGCACTATATTCATAATCGCACAACACGACTTATATTATTGCCAGTTTTGGTTTTATAGAAATGATGTGACTTATTATGCTTGAAATTTGTGTACTTTATGACTCAATTGAGGCTTTTTAGTGGAAAAACTATGCACGTAGCTTGTAAAACGAATGAAATCAACGGGTTTTTTTTATCGTTATTAGATAATAAAAACAAAACATCATTTAGGTATTTATGCATTTAACCCTAGAAGTCCAATCTACGTAAATTTGACGTATGAACTCTTCTATATTTACCATCGAATCGCTGCAAAATCCAGAACCAACTTATTAGCCGTCGAGACCTAGCAGTACATAGTTGGCTCATCCATGTAAATTCCGCCATTTGGTTGTAAAGAGGATGTTGTGCGTCATTTTGACGTATAATTGGGCTTTTCGTAACTTTTAAAATTGTTTCAAATTTTTATTTTGTGATTTATTTGAATAATTTTTTTCCAAGTCACGTTTCACATGATATCTATAGTATTATACTATAGATTGAGTATAAAATGGGATCCAGACAACTTTTATACTAGGACGAAACCTTCAATTTTAGTAAATGACGATTATTGTCCTCCGCTGGATTTGGACTTCAAGCAAAGGGATTGGGTGGCTGAAGATGTTGTCCGGAGTAAAACCGAATATGTTATGGGGTTTTGTTACCCATGTATAATGAAATTCGTAGATTGTAAAATAAACCTTTAATCGATCTTTCAATAATACAGTACTATGTTGTTAATGCTATACAATGTTTCACCAATCACCACAATGAGTCTAGTCTGTACAGGTTAGCAGGAGACAATCATTGAGTATTGGTATTAAATACGTATCAACTGCGTATTGCGTTTTGCGTATTAACTATTGTCCTAGTGAATCATTTTCACTATCGTCGAATCAATTTAAAATTCGATCAAGTGCGTTCCGTTTCGGAACGCCACAGATAATAAAATATAGAAAATAAAAGTGGCAACGCCACAATGTCATGGTGGTATACATTGAGGATACAAGCACTATAAAGAGATAAGAGAAGCCCGAAAACCATATTCCTGTATGTTCAGTTAATACAGGAAAAGTTATAGGTGGTCAGTGGCGATATTTTACGGCATGATATAGAATACAATTTCTATATCATATAATATCAAAATAATGTAGATAAATGCTAATGCTTCCTTCTAGGGAAGAGCGCTCCATCATAGGCCACATCTCAGCTTACCATCAGGCGAGATCGTGGTCAAGCGCTTCCCTATCATACAATAAAAAAAAAAATAAATAAAGAAAATACAATGAACCGCAAAGATTTTATGAAAAAATTAAGCACAGATTTGAAGGTACCTTGGATGCAAATACGACTTGTGGCACGCACTTTGAAGAGACTCTACGTGACAATAGCCCAAAATTTCAAAATATGTGGTACCAGAGTATCCATAAAATGTTTACGAAAATGCAGGACCAAAGAAGTATCGATATTGCGGATTTTTTTCCTATAAAAAAGGCAAATTACCAAAGCACAGTGGCTAAAACGCTATATGCGGAGAAAACAATATTCATAAATTGTCAAGACTGGTTATAAATACTTTTTTTTATGCGACTATTATAGACTATAGTATTATTGTCTTGATTATTGTAGTTAGATAATTATTTTGAAAAAAGATTAAAAACGAGTTATTTTTTAAAAACTTACCCAATTATAAGAAGAAAATATAAGTTAAACATTTTTGTTTGCTTTTTTTAGATGATTCAATTATCGTTCTGTATTTATATAAACATAGAGTATAATATCATTAAATGTACTTAATGTGTTAACTGTATTTTTAATATCTATTGCAAAAAATAGTTAATTTCCATAGAAATATATTAGTATCCCAAGTTAACTGATAAATACCTTTTTTAAAAAATATAAAGATTTGTTGTTGCAGATTTATTGAAAAAAACGATTTAAAAAAAATAAGGAATAGTGTGTGTTGTTTCCGTGCAGTATTCAATTAATAGACCAATAGCAACACGGCATTAATGCCAAACTGTCTCATGTCGTCACTTGAACCAATGACACTAAAAGAGTTGTTCCTTTACGCTCATGTTAGAAAAATGACACAAATGCGTTTATACTAAAATAGTGTTAGGACTGATGGAACAAAATGAATTAAGTCTTTATTCAAAAAGTATAACTACACATATGTCTTTGTGTTCGTGGGTACTTTTGACTCGAGACGAATAGTTCCTTTGCGATTGCCTAAAATGATGGATAAGGTAACTTATACCGTTAATCACACCCTACTTATACCGTTTGGGTCATTCGAAAAAATGGGTTAGGACGCAGCTAGAGATATGACCTTTTGATATGTTGTGTATTTTGACGAGCTGAATCCAATGGTGCAATAAAAACCAAAGGGAATAACTCGTCTTACTCCCTTATTCACTGGAGGCACAGATATATTCCTTCCAGAAAGCGCCTTTTATGCAGAGACGGTATTTGTATTGATGAGTAGCGATTATAGAATCGCTTTGGGTACCGGCAACCGACAGGACTCCAAAATACAATACGTACGATAGAACATTATGCATTTAAGAGTACACCAATTCGAATATTTGTATCGTACAACAGTAAGATAAATATTAATTAAAACTATGAAACAACCAATTTATTAAACTTTACACATGCTAAAAAATGTTAGCCAAAAAAACAGATTCCTGATTGCGGTCTAGCGCTTGTTCTGTACCTACTTAAAAAATATAAAAGCCACTCACTAGACTATGATCTTCTCGATGATATTACATGAATCTGTATTTGGTAGTCTAAGTAGATGGAAGAATAAAACATAAAAAAATACTATGTATTTTTATAACAAAATATCTATCTAATTTCTATGTTGTGGCATGTTTCTTAACTACTAAGTATAGCAATTATTTTAAAAGACGACTGGTACTTTCAGCTTGCCATATTACTTTGTTCTCACAACTTTATTTAAGGCACCCTTTCTTCCATTAAAGAGATTTACAGGCAGTTGAAGAACTATACTTTTGGTATTCACACATTTGTGAGCACTGTAGTCTGTAAGATAATATATTTAAACTTTTACCACCTCGGAAACTTTACGCCACATAACCTGTAATAAGCGTAAAATTCATACATAGGTATTATTATTATGCTAATGTACATTATTATACTAAAAATAATCATTAAAACTCTTTAAATAAACTGTGTCAAAAAACAATAATGACATTAAATCGAAGTTTCAATTATCTTCTATAATATAAAAATGAATCGCAAAATGTGTTGGTAAGCGCATAACTCGAGAACGGGTGGACCGATTTCAATAATTCTTTTTTTATTATTTTAATTGAAGTACCAGGATGGTTCTTATGTAGAGAAAACATAAATATGTACCACGGGCGAAGCCGGGGCGGACCGCTAGTTGGTAATATAATTATTAAAGTACTGACTTACATTTTAAAAGACAAGTTATGCAAAGATATTGAAAAGACGTTGAAAGCTCTCGAGTGCTCGCTCTATGAATTAAGAAATAAATAACTATACCTAAAGCAACTTATTACTCAATAGAAATTCTTATCTTTTCGATTATAATAAAGGAAACAGGATGGGAAGAGCTTCTTTTGTTTTTGTTCATTACGAGTACATATTTAACTGAGAGTTGTAATGGGTTTCAGGCGCTGTACTTCAATATTATTATAAATTTATAAATTTTGATGTTGTCTGGCCGCGCCGTAACTTTCAACATAGATCGATTGGTGTTGGATTAAACTTTTTTTCCGAGTACCTGCTGAAAGTTTGGAACTATTAATATTTGTGCGTTTTAGAATTTTAAAAACAACTTTTCCTCACTTTTTCCAATTTGAAATAGCTAAGCTCTTTGTTTTCACTCTAACCATTAAGATAAAAGTTCTTCAATAAGACCTTTATGAATGTACGTAAATAACTTTCTTCCCAGGAAAGAGGTGGAGAATTTCATAATAAAGAATTACACTAATAATTGTTACGAGAAATTTATTTTCAGGATCAATTACATAATCTTTAAATCAAATATAGTCGTCTAAACTACGAACCTATGCTTTTTTATATATTTTTTATAGTTTTAAGTATCACGAGTGATAATAGGGTGCCGTAACGAAAAAGTAAAAACGGCACCCTATTACTGATACTTCGCTGAACTGACAGACAGACATGTCTGTGAGTTTATGCTTCCGTCCACAGACATGTATATTAAAGTAGACTACGCAAGTACCGCGATCTGTATGAAAACCAAGCGTGTCATATTTTTTGTACTGACCTTGACGCGTTATGACGTCACGAGCGCTTTTTAGTGATGGTAATTTCATTTTACGTTAAATCGATTAGGCTAACCTCTTCATCAACTATCGTTTTCAGTATATCAATTGTCGGATAGGCTGTTTTTGTCAATAGTCGAACCAATCTTTATGTCCCGTTGCGTCGATCCATTTTTCTTTTATGTTCGGGTTACTTGGAAAACTGAAAAAACAAACATAGTCTAAGCAATAAGGAGTTTTCTTAAAAAACTCCCAAGATGACACTTTATCTAATGGCGTCCATGTCATAATATTTATTTTTAGTACCTTTGTATTAAAATACTTAAAAGTTCTAGGTCAAGTCGTATTAAATGACAAAAAAAATCTATGCCTTTTTTCTGAAAAATTGCTCCTTCAAATTATCATTTTTCTGTCCGATTATAAAATCGATTAGAATCGAGAACTGTTGCATCAAATGAACATCACTAACCACAAAATTGGACAGAAAAATGAGAACAGAAAAATGAGAAGACGCTATTCATTGCTTGTTATCATACGACGCGATCTTTACCGTGCCAAGTAAAAGCCGCAATGTATTCCGAATCATTTCGTATGATTTGGTATCCGTGTTTGTCACGATCGTTTTCCACAGATATTCTTTATTTGATTTTAAAATAAATAGTGCATATTCTGATTAGAAAATTACTTACCGGTGGAAGGAAACATCTCTGCTAACTCGGCCACTCACAGCTGTGGAGTTTCTACAGTTTATAACGGCGCAATTCGGCATTTTACTTTATTCAGCTTCACGTCTTTCCTTGGCGAACTGTAAGCGCGGACTGAGTGTAGGCCAGCGTCAAGTAAGTTTCATAAACGTAGTTTGGACACGGGAAGTACGTACACTCGCTTAGTCTACTAATATACATGTCTGTGCTTCCGTCTGTCACCAGAACATGTAGGTACAGTTGAGATAGAAAATTGTAAATAATCAAAGATAATGTATTTCTGTTGCTGGTATATCAACAAATAATGAAAAAGCAACGGTTGGTACGGTCATAAATAGGATGGGTGACCAAAGTTTTTATATTGCAGTTGCAGAGACTACTAAAAGTTACTACAACTTCATTGCAGAACCTACACTAACACATTTCCAAAATAAATCTAATATCAAATTATGTACTCGTATTTCCAATGGGGACGGTATTAAGTATATCATCATCACTATCATCATCATCACTACATAGTATAAAACAAAGTCGCTTTCCCTGTCCCTATGTCCCTTTGTACGCTTAAATCTTTGAAACTACGCAACGGATTTTGATGCGGTTTTTTTTAATAGATAGAGTGATTCAAGAGGAAGGTTTATATGTATAATAACATCCATTAAATAGTGGAGAAGTACTGTTATTTTTGAGGTTTCTAATGTGATGTCGTAAATTTTTACATTGTTTCCGCTTACATTGCAAACGCAGGCTGAACCCTACGAGTTTTATCAAAATAATGTACTAAGTATTGTACACATTGAAAAGGTCTACAGAAAAGTCCGCGATGGCATATATGTCTATCTCTTATGGATAACCCACAATAACTTTTTTTTGTCATTTACTTTTTACGACAAATAATGGCTTATTTTCGAAGCGATTTTAACCATTACAGCATTAATCCTTAACCAATTAAATACCTTGAATACATTGTTCATTTAATATAGATCTATATGGCCCTTTACACCGTATGATTTAAGTGAATATTTTCGAAGATATTACAGATTTAAAAATTGCGGGACTTAGCGTTTGCGGCGGTACCGGCCGGCCACCCGGTGCGGCAAGAGCGTGCCTATGTACAGGGTGTAATCGTTAAGCACGGACATATATCAAGATAGACTAAGCGAGTGTATGTACTTCCCGTGTCCAAACTACGATTATGAAACTTACTTGACGCTGGCCTACACTCAGTCCGCGCTTGCAGTTCGCCAAGGAAAGACGTGAAGCTGAATAAAGTAAAATGCCGAATTACGCCGTTATAAACTGTAGAAACTCCACAGCTGTGAGTGGCCGAGTTAGCAGAGATGTTTCCTTCCACCGGTAAGTAATTTTCTAATCAGAATATGCACTATTTATTTTAAAATCAAATAAAGAATATCTGTGGAAAACGATCGTGACAAACACGGATACCAAATCATACGAAATGATTCGGAATACATTGCGGCTTTTACTTGGCACGGTAAAGATCGCGTCGTATGATAACAAGCAATGAATAGCGTCTTCTCATTTTTCTGTTCTCATTTTTCTGTCCAATTTTGTGGTTAGTGATGTTCATTTGATGCAACAGTTCTCGATTCTAATCGATTTTATAATCGAACAGAAAAATGATAATTTGAAGGAGCAATTTTTCAGAAAAAAAGGCATAGATTTTTTTTGTCATTTAATACGACTTGACCTAGAACTTTTAAGTATTTTAATACAAAGGTACTAAAAATAAATATTATGACATGGACGCCATTAGTTAAAGTGTCATCTTGGGAGTTTTTTAAGAAAACTCCTTATTGCTTAGACTATGTTTGTTTTTTCAGTTTTCCAAGTAACCCGAACATAAAAGGAAAATGGATCGATGCAACGGGACATAAAGATTGATTGATTGACAGTTTCATTACTTTCTTTCGATGGCCTCTCTAGTACGTAGTACATGGTAACTCAATGGGCATATGTAAGAAAAAGCTAAAACACATTAGTTTACTTGTTAGAATATTAAAAGGTTTATAACTTTATTTTATCATCCCTCTGTCTATGGTAATTATCATTTTTCTGTCTTGAATCGATTTAGTAATCGATTACGATTCATTTATTTGACTACCTCTTAGACATAGATCTAGTTTGATCTGATTTCTTTCGATTTACTTCGATGGGATAGGACGATACAAGAATCGCCGCGCGAGTGGCGGCCTAATCGATTTAGCGTAAAATGAAATTAACATCACTAAAAAGCGCTCGTGACGTCATAACGCGTCAAGGTCAGTACAAAAAATATGACACGCTTGGTTTTCATACAGATCGCGGTACTTGCGTTGTCTACTTATATATACATGTCTGTGTCGTTAAGTGTGCACAGGTGATTATACCGTAACTATTGCAGATATCAAAAAACTTTAAACTGATATCGAAAGTGCTTAACTTACTGAGTAAAATGGCCATAATACATTTTAAAAAAAATACCGAGAAATATCCAAGAAATTAACTTTAAACCCTCATCACCCATTTAGTATGAGATAATATGTACATGTACAATTAATATGAAAGATTTTATCTTTTTTTTTGGTTTTCTGCTATAATTACTTGGAAAAATTGAAGGGAAGTTCATTTAGAAACTGTAAATAGAGCTCCTCATTGTATTGCACAATGAGGACGTCACTTCGAAAATCTGCTATGAATACAAAATGTATGGGAAATAAATTGTATGGGAGTGAATGAAACATTTTTGGATATTTCTCGTTTTATTTTTAAAAAAAATTTACGGCCATTTTACTCAGTAGGTTAAGTACTTTCGATATCAGTTTAAAGTTTTTTGATAGCTGTAGGTAATAGTTACGGAATAATCGCCTGTGCACACTTAACGATTACACCTTGTATACCCGTGCGTAGCCGGGGCAGGTCGCTAGTATAAAAATAAAATACCTCTTATAAAATAGGAAAATAAATATTATTAAACTTAGTGATGGCTGTACTTTGATTTAGGTACATTATAGAGTTATTATGAGAGTTTTTTTTAACCAGTCTTAATATATTTAAACACAAATCATTATAAATATAGGTAAACTATTAAATTGATAAAATTAATGACAGTAGAAATTTATCTTAATTTATCTTACTGAAATTTCTAATATTTTTTAATTAGTAATATGTATCATATTATGGTGGTCATAGTTAACTACTATCTGGTAATCATTTTCTTATACATATACCTACATATTAAAATCCTAATATTACACTCGCTTTAATTATTTTGAATTACATCATATAATATTATGAACCAAATTACCTGCTGCTTCTTCACATTATTCTACTTATTTGTTATTCGTTACGTTGAACGTTGTTGGAACCTTTTTACGTAGTCAATGATTATTAAAACCTATTTAGACCTTAATAAATTTTACTTTATTGCCTGATATAAAAATATATTAGGGTTCCTTTTCACAATATTTGAGATATATATAATTTTATGGATTACTTATTATTTATTATTATCTATAGATACTAATAATATAAAGTTTGTTTGTTTGAACGCACTAATAACAGGAACTACTGGTCCGATTTGAAAAATTCTTACGGTGTTAGATTAGCCCAATTATCGAGGAAGGCCTATTTATCATTACGCTATGACCAACAGGAGCGAAGCCACGCGGGTGAAACCGCGAAGCGCAGCTAGTAATAAATATGCTTAAAGGTAATTATTTTTTTAATTACTTATCTTTAGTATAAATATATAGTGTTGCAACTAGAGTTGAAGTAGAATAGATATGTCAATAGGCGGGTCCCCAGTCCCCACATACTCGGCTCGGTCAGTGAACATGGCTGGGCCGAGGAAATCGCGTGTGCCGGCATTTTCCACAGCGGAAAATATTTTGCAAGGCCATTTGCTCTGTGTGGACCCGCCTAACTAAAAGAACTTTTGAATAATTTATTAATAGGAATGTAACCATTTTTTGAATAGTATTTTTAATTTTGAAAACAAGTATTTAAAATACGTAATATAAGTATTTGCAATATAATAAATAATACGTAATAATCACAAATAGATACTCTAAACCATTTTAGGTTAATAATGTCGCTCTTATTCAGTAATCTTGGTTCTAAATATTTCTGATTTCAATAGCCGTGGATACCGACTGTAAATAACTTCCATTTCATTTCCCTCCAAAATTAAATTCCTTACAACTTTGAAATTGTATAGGTACTATCTGATTTTAATTTGAGTGCCTATGTAATTTCGCTTTGTGTTTGTTCTACGACCTGTATAGAAAGAAAAGACATATGTATCTACCAAAATACCTAGTCTGGTCATAAGTTCTGTCACATATGTTTTATTGAATAAACAAAAAGTTACTTTTATATATTTATTGTTTTATATGTGGCAATAAAGCTTACATATTACTTAATAATTTCGTATAAAAATTATTCAAAATAGCATCCATGTTTTGCGATACAAGCCGTCAACCTCTGCGGCTAGTCGTCTATCGAAGCACGCACGATGTCCATGTTTATTTCAGCAGCTACTTTAATAATGGATGCTTTGAGAGACTCCAAATTTGGGTGGGATTTAGCGCAGGTTCTCTCCTCTAAATATTACCAGATTTTATAATCCAGAAGATTCAGGTCCGGACTAGAAGATGACCAATCTTCATGACGAATGATGTCAATCTGATGGGCGGCCAGCCAATTTTGGATACGCTTGGCTTTGTGGGCAGGTGCTGAGTCCTGCTGGAATACCCAGTGCTGATTTTTTAACATGGTCTGAGAAGGAGGTTTGACGAGGTTGGTCAGGACCGTATTTTGGTAAACATTGGAACTTATTTTCACACGCTTTTCACAGAAAAACACCTCTGTTAGGCTAAAATAAGACACTCCCAGGAAAACCATTAGTGGTAAGGGGTGATGGCCGCGTTGGACTCGAGATACACGTTGACACGCTTCTTCACTACTGTGGGTATACACTTTGATATTCTGTTTGTTGCAGCACTCCTCCACTGTAAAAATTTTTTCATCTGAAAACAGGATTTCACGATACATTTTTCTCGCGTATCGTTTAAGTAAAGCGCGACATTTATCCAGTCTTGATTTCTTCAGGCGTGTGTTAAGAAGATGCGATGTTTATCTACAATAAGCCCATAGTCCTAGGTCCTCGTTCAACACCCTTTTAACTGTGGTACTGCTAAGGCCCATCTGCAGTGCTAACTGTTTTCGATTTCGGACCGGACTTTTTCTTATTCGCACCTTTACTGCATTTATCACTGCTGTCGTCCAAATCGTACGACGAAGACCACTTCTATTCCTATCTTCTACTCTTGAATCTTACTGAAATCGTTTTATAGTGCAATAAACAAATCTCTGTGTAATTTGTAAATTTTAAAGCAAACTGAAAATTTCTCTTGGCGCGTAACCGCTACGATGCAGAGCGAGAACAGCGACTCTGTCTTCTTTTTGCGTCCACTACATTGTAACAAATACGTTATTCTAATAAAATGTGTCGTTTTCTAACGCGTAAAATAATCAAAAATCGAACGTGAAAAAGAAATTTGCGGTAAACATTAAAAAATATGAAAATCAGACATAATGACAGAACTTATGACCAGACTAGTTATATCTGTGGCATTCACGTGCGCCTCAAAGAATAAACAAATATTTCCCATAGATGTTGTTTGAAAGCTGGAAAAATGGATCGAAACAAATTATACCAAGATTCTAGTCTGAGAGAAAATGTTAACAATGTTACTTACAAAGAGGAAGAACGCCATGTATTTGATTATGTCGTAACTCGTAGAGATTAGACCAAAAACAATACACAAAATATAACTCATACAATATTTTAATAACTCCATACAACCAATGCACATTCTATTACGATTGTAAGTAATATATTAATATGCGTTGTTAGTTAGACCACTTTATATATCTACCTAAATAATATTATCTGCACTCTACAGTGTAGAGTTAAATTCTTACATATTGCTCCGACACATATTATTTTCTTATGTATTAATAGATGCGAGTGGAGATCCTGGATAAATCAATAATTTATACAATACTCATATGAGTTCGCTTCAAATTAAACTCAATAACGCTGTATAGGAATCCGAAAAAATTCCTATTTCTTTCTTTTTCATAAATATCTTAATTAAATTTCACTAATTACAAAGAGTTCAGATTACAGGCAACATAAGCACACACTTCATCAGGAACGTTTCGACCGTCGGGCATATTTAGATTACAAAGTTAGTTGTTTAATTACAGACTACGAAATACAGACGGTAACCTTATTCACGTAATAACTTAACTCGCAAAGATTTCGTAGAATTATTGTACCTACTTTAAAGTTAAAGTATATTTATCATTTATATAATATCAAAGCTTATCAAAGTATGTATTTTGGATTTTAGGTACTGCAGAAACAATACGAACACAAATGTTTCTCTTCTTAGAATAGAAATATTGTATTGTACTAGCGTTCTTCTCCGATTTTACACTCTCTTCATGGTTTGAGAAAGCGTTTACTTTCTTGTTTTATTTTACTATAACTACAAAATAGCTATAACTAAGAGTTAGAGATATTATTAGGTATACCTACATGAAAACTAAAATGTGTAAAGTATTATAAGTGAGTATGTGTACAGTGTACTAAAAAGCAAATGAATGATTTTGTAGTAACGTTTTATGTATAAACATGCTCTATATTTCATTCGATCCTAAAAGTATTTGCCCAAATGGCACCTCGTTGGTTGTAAGTAGATATTATATGAAAGAAGCCCTTTACCTTAATCATGATTAAACTTCACTTACGGCTACGGGTCGTTTAATCATTTGCATTGCGAGAAGTTAAAGGCAGTTTGAACGTTGTGTCGAATATGATCTAACTACGTACCCTTTAAATAAAAACTTTTTCTGTCACTGATAATTAAAGGTATAAAAAAATTAGAAGATAACATTTATTTCGCTAATGAGTTATTTTATTACAAAGCAGTCGTTATGCAAATTTACGTAATATACCTAAATTTAATGGTTGAAAAGTTAGGTTGCCATGCCAATCCATACTATAATATTATAAATGCGAAAGTAACTCTGTCTGTCTGTCTGTTACTCAATCACGCCTTAACTACTGAACCAATTTGCATGAAAATTGGTATAGAGATATTTTGATACCCGAGAAAGGACATAGGATAGGTTTTATCCCGGAAATCCTACGGGAACGGGTTTTTCTTTGAAAACGCGGGCGAAGCCGCGGGCGGAAAGCTAGTATTACGTAAATCATACTTTACAAACTTAATAATTGTAAATCAACATTTACCTGGCTATCTTACAAACCACAACAAGCCAGTTTGCGTAATAAGCTTAATCGAAGTTGAAGTAATAGACTGGATGCCAACTTTGAACCCAAAAGTTTCGCAACAGACGCTGTCTACTTCTCTATAAGATTGATTTGACACAAGCGTGGATAGCTTGCGTGGAAGTTTCAGAAATGGCTATTTACAATTTATACGTTTGAATTGCGAGTTTCGACAACAAGATCGGTCAGAACAATCTTGGCAGAAAAGCTGATTGCTGCTTTTTCAATATTTTTGGAATGTGCGATGTTACAAAGAGCAATGTTTGTTTTTGTGGAAGTTTATAGTTTTCCAGTTGTTGTGTAATGGATACAGTTAAAAGTAATGCGCCGGTTTCCGAAAAATCAATTCATTTTTATTTTTACGTTTATCCTCAATAAATTTCAATTAGCCTTAAATTATGGTACTTAATGTAACCACATACCACTTGCTAAATAATACATCACTTCAACGTGACATATACTTATTTATATAACTACAATATTAACAAGAGATAGTAGAATAAAGATTTTTCTCTTGAAATGAATTCCAATCTTTGATCATAATGGATGCTCTTTTTGTAGTCGTAACAAATGAGCGACCCGATTGTTCGAATTGCCTTTTTCAGTCCTATAATGGAAAAAGTGTAAAGGCGAATATTTGTTGTAAAAAAAAGAAAACCACGTTTTACATTTTACTTTCGTTTAAAATTTAACGTTTTTAAATGGTACAAATAAAATAAACACGAGGTGGGATACTTTTAATTCAATCATATTATATTTATTATATTTATAATAATGATTATAGGTATACTTTATATACTTATAAGCAATTCAACCGAGAATGTCCATATGACCCATCGATTTGTAAAACAGATGTGAAATACATCTGCTTTGTAACGAAAACTCGTGATTTCTATTACATTTGCTCATACTTCAGTGAAGGTTAATTTACATGCTCATTAATTTCCATCTGTTTATTTTTATTGAGCAGAGTTGAAAAGCTGTAAATTATTTAAAATATAAAAGAAATAATGTATCTGAAAGAAAATCTGAAAACGTTGCAGCGAAATAAAACAAACCAGTTCCAATACGGGAAGTCTTCCTTGATTTTTTTATGGCAGAGTACATGCTGTATAATGTAGATATGTAAAGTCTTCTCTGCTGTAGGCTGCCCATTGCTTGGAGCTCCAGAAACATAGCAGGTGGCTTGCCGGCCTTGTAGGACCTATGTGCTCTTTTTTGAAAGCCTCAATGCCATATTCATTGAGGAATACCGGAGTTTTTAGTAGTTAGTAAGTCGCTACAAAGCTTAAGTTTTTCTAATCCAGCTACCAATATTTGATCCATTTTTATCTACAGACTAACGCAGCAAGTTAATTAAAAAGCTTATGAAAAAACCATTCTAAAATTTAATCCCTCGGACTACAATGAGACTATATTGATACAATGGAATTAATTAAGTCAGCTCCCATAGTCTTGTTAAGATCGTTATTAAATTCATTAAACAGTATTTGTAATTATGCAGTGATTAAATCCAATAAAATTGGAACCTGAAATTTATATTAAGATCCATTCTAGTAATTATATAAAGAGCTTCAGTTGAAATTTTTCATCTAGTAAATCGCAGTATATTTGAGAAACACTCAAACATACTGCGAACATACTGCAAACATTCAGACTTCAGTCTAATGACTGGACGATAGTGTTCTATACAAACCGACTAAATAAAAAATGTTAAAGGCGAATTTCATTAGGGATTTGCATAACATCAAGTCCATTTTGAGTGAGACAGACGTGTTACGTTCTTCTCGCAAGACGACGATAAGGAACGTAGCTACTAGCTATAGAGTATACTTAGTTAAATAATCATTTTACTAAATCTTTACTATTTACGTTCCCTTATTAATTAGAGTATAATTGATATTCTATCTTATGAAGCACACTTCATACATAAATCTAATTATACTTGCTTACTTTAATATTATATTAGATGAGATAGAAATTATATAATTTTATGGCGTTGATCCTTTGAAAGTGATTGAACATGCCTACGCAATTAAAAAGTTCTTTGTTTTGATAACATCATTTATAAACCTAGTTATTAATTTCAATTATGTAATTCTGTTTTTCAGACAAAATTAAATTGGATCAGCAGGTAGTCTGTAGTCACTGTTTCTTCAGATATTTGACATCAATTTTGGCTGTGTTGTTTTATAAGTTTTTATTAAATTATTTTCTCGAATAAACTTAAAAAAATTAACATTAATTGTTAAAATTAAAAGGGAGTGCAGTAATTATTTATATTTATAATACAAACAAAAATGCTCACAAAGTGTACCTTGTTCGGAAAGTCATTTTAACTTTAACTGGGTCTGTAACTTTTTGACTACAATGTTGTAGATTTTGGTCACAAGAGCAAACTTTATAAATAATTTAAAGTTTTGGACCGTGGCGTCGCTGGCGGGCCATTGAAAAATAGTGCTTATTAATTGTTTGAAGCTTGTGATGTAAGCCGATTAAGTCTGTGTACAGAGCCTGTTCACTACTCCGTTTTAATGAAAGTCGGTTCATCAGCTCGCTCATAAAATCCTGTTGTGTCGCTTACCGTAAATCCGTAGCCAAGAGCAGGATTAAAAACTCAAGTATACCTACATAGATAACGCCAATGTTTCACGAAGACATGTCTGTTTTTATGATTTGTTGTAATGGAAGCAAAGCTTAACTCACACTTTTTATTGTGCTATGTTGTTGGGGAAATTGTAAGGCATGACCATTTTCATAAATCGTGTTTCTTGTGCCTTTAACTTTACTTTAACTTAATAAGAATAGAATATAACTTCTGAATCTAAAATTCAAATAAACCTGTGCAAATGTGTTTACATTAGTTCGAATATGATAATAAGAATAATTAGATACCTTGTCTATTTCCATCCTCAGAACAAGCATTATCTTTTAAATGTATTAATTTGTTATCTATTATTTTTATCTGTTTTCTGAAGAAGAAAAATTGAATATATCGATTTAAATTTGCAGAGTTGGGATACAGGATACTATTTATTATGGTAATAACTAATAAAGTTAATTTGGAAATAATGAAAAAATTGTTTCTTCGCCTCTTCTGCAGATGTTATTGTATGATTTGTCCATGTGCAATATCAGCTTTCTAAAGGAAAATATTTTCCAATAATAACTACTAAATACAATCCACTTAAGTATATCATTATTTTACTTTAGTATAGATAATATTAGGTATATTGTATAGCATTGCTTCTTGAATTCAATAGATACACTTCGTTCCCGTTGACAGATGAAGCGGAACAATGGTCTTGTCAAAAATAAGTAGACTACTTGTTAAATGTCTATGTAGCTTGCTATATAGGTACCTATATGTATAGCTTGATTTACAACGAATTTCACCAGAAAAGTTATTTGGCTCATTTATTCTATGTCGCTTCGAATCGTAACGTTTTAGGGCTGAAAATAATGTGTGAAGAAAATAGGGGTATTGAAATAGAATTAGGTGCATCAATAACAACAAAGCCAGTGTGGAAGCAAAATGGAAGCGAGTACAATGCCGCTACGACCGCATTTACATTCTTCTAGTGTAGGCATCTACACATTTTGTATTCTTGCTGTTATTACTTATTGTAGACCACTGTTTGTTATAAATGGATAGTTGTGGAATATTTGCGAGAATCCATATTTCAGCGGCTATCTGCGCTTAAGGAATTCCTCCAATAATTGAATGCCATTTGGCCCAGTTTCAAAAAGTATTCACGGCTTTGGAATGGCAGCTAAGTGAGTGTTAACCTGGATTACCCACAAACAGTTTCTATAAAATGAAAACAATGAACGGTTCAATTGAGTGTGGAGAACCAAGTGGGTATCTATCTATCAATGAGCTTAAAAACTCAATGAGTTTATTTATTGATGTGAATGGTTTTAGAAGAGCTTTCAAATCGGTAGAATACACACATTAATATTAACCACTAAAAATAAATACAATTATTTGCTGTTCTTTTTTAATATTTAGTTATTAAAAACATCTTCACCTACATTTAGCCACAATAATAGAAAACTAATTCTTTATTTCTAGGAATAAAAATATTCACATGATATACTTGCAATTTGTACATTTTAACAAGTTAGGTTCGTTGTTATTTACATTTTAGATCTATAGAGATTGTAGGTATGTAAGTTACAAAATATGTAAACAATGGCATCCTACTATTTACATGCTACGAACAATCAAATAAACTTTTAAACACTTACTTAATACCTATCTATATTAGATACGTAATTTTTCACGAATTTTATAAAAATATATTTCAAAGTAAAACTAGCAAATTAATTCGCGATAGTATCACAGGAATCAAATTGAATCGTCCATGGAGTCAGAACGTAGAAATGTAATTTTCTTCGAGTGTAAACGGGTTTCTCTAGTGTAATATTGAAAAGGTAAAACCTAGTTTATAGATACATTTAAATAAATTTTCGATACTTTCTACGTTCGCGATCCCCAAACCGTTTTTATAGAAATAGGATGTTTTATTTGATTAAAAAGGTATACTTGAAATAATGTCAATTGAGGTAACCTTATAATTCATTCCACATCCGGAATCCAACGCCGTGCAATGGCGGAAGGCAGTTCATATTTTACTGATATTATTTTATTGTTTTGTGCCATATATGTCCGCAATAGGCTTTAATTTTATGTTATTTCAGTTAGTTTTCAACTATCCTTGGGAACACGCAGTGACGCAATGATGGAATTAATTTAAATTGCTAATTTTACGGAGTGCTAATTAAACAAATTTTGTTGCAATAACAGCCTATGATTATAATGTTAACGATATATCATAGAGCTCAAATGTTTCGATCGCTAATAAATATTTCTACGATAATATCTAGGTACTACATACTGTAATTATTAATTATAATTATATTAAATTTCAATAATAAAAAAAAAAATAATTATGATATAGCTATACGAAATATGTAATTTTGGTACCTTATAATTAATACATCTAAGTACATAGAATTTAGAATGAGAAAATATAACAATTAATAAGTTTCATAAATTATATACCTATATTTACAATAATTTATTTGCTGCATTTTTCTATGAAATACTTTACTTCTTAACTTCTTATATATAATAAAATATACATGCAGGCAAACGTTGATGACTAGTTAAATACTTTAGGTACCTATCTATCTTTTTCTTTTCATGCTGCATCCTTCGATATGCTCTCTATATATTAAACTTACAAAGTTCTGCAACAACACTTAATCTTAAACGATTTCAATCACATTATTCACTTTATTTGGTAAGCTCTTGAGATCACTAAGTTCAGAGAGTCAATAAAATGTAAAGCAGCGACAATACGCAAATATTCACTACACTCAATCATACAAGTCTTTTTTCGATATAGTGGATATCGTGTACAGTCCGCTGCTATCAGTCACCTCATCGGTGCTCGACGTTAATCAGGAAACATCTGCGTTCTCCATCCGATACAGAAATCTCCTGCGATACAACCTTCATGATTCCCCGTTGGGCGCTATGGTGACCGTGCTGCAGTTGGCGCGGGTGGAGCGCGTCGAGCTCCGTCGCAAGCCGGTGCCGCCGACACGGTTTAATAAAATTAAATTTTCACTTTTCCTCTTTCCGTGAAAATTACAGAAAAGTAATTCCCTCATGCCCTTTCTGAAATTCTTGGAAAGGAATGCGTATAGCAAAGGGTTGATTCCGGAATTAAAGTATGTTATGAGAAATGTTAGAGGCGTTAAGAGCGCACTGAAATCACTTGTCCCTTCGTATCCGGTAGACCAATATTGCCACATTTTACGAGCATGGAAGGGCAAATTGCAGATCGCGAAAGTGAGCACCACGACAATGAGCATCCGCACTACGCCGCGTCGCGCGCGTAGCACGTTGCGTGACAAATGGCTGAGGTGATGACAGCTGCGACCTTCGTGGGTGGATTTCTTCTTTTTCACCGCTTTCGGGCTTGAGGTACCCTGTTTAAATAAGAGTAAATACATATTTATTTATTATTAACTAGCCGACATTTTCCTTCCTGATTTATGCGACCTTTTATGAAACTCTCCCTTCTGTGGCTCTATGTATGTTTGCAACAAAATATTGCGGATATTATGTTATTACTTTACGCACAGGATGCTTTTTACAATAACATAAAATGGAAATATGAAATAAAAGCTCCGCTCTTAAATTACTTCAATTGAAACGCAGTGCCATGTATTGAAGATAACGCAGGCTGCGCTTTTGCATTTACAATTTGCGCGACACAAATGGAATAGTAAATTCTAAAACAATTCGTGGAGTTTTTAGGTATGCAATTTTTGGATATCGATTTTAAAATGAATATTTATTATGACTAAAATTACAAAGCCGGTAGAAAAGTCATATAAACTATAATAACAATTTATTTTTTATGTAGGTATAGTTACTTTTTCATTGTAAAAAATTAAAATCTCTTGCGGCACATTTAATGTTTTATTACATTTACACGGATGAAACGAAAAAAGATTACCTATTTCTGTGAGATTCAAAGATGTTTTTATACATATTCTCTGCTTTATATAATATGTAATCCCTGTCATGGTACCAAATACCTTCAAGGACAGCTGCACACAAAGATAAGATATATATATTATACTCGCCTATACCTTCGTTCTTACACAAAACCTGACATATAGAATTATTTTTTGTTATTTCTCTCAATGTTTCATCGCAGAAATGAAATGAAAGCTTATCACGTCTCACAAATGCTGTAAAACGTCGAATATCATCGAGGAGTTACGCCGCGGTGGGGATTTCATGCGTTATAGAAAATATTTGGAAACAAAGGGATTTTTAACGTGTTTTTATCAATAAAGTGACGTAAATGTTAAGTAGAATTTACACGATGTCAACATTTACAAAGGATTTTACGGATACTTTAAGGGCTTGGTCTAGTAGTGCAAACAAATGCATCCTGTCATCCTATATGTAAATAATACAAATGTACTATGGGAAAGTTGCTCCACTTAATTTTTAAAAATTAAATCATTCGTATGCATAATTTAATATTCGTAACCCCTCGTTTTCACCAAAGTATAATACATGTATTTTACAAATTTGATGCAATGTTTTCGTTTCTCATAGACATGTGTAAAACATGTTGTATACAAAATTTGATACAATATGTAGGATAACTTATATGAAACTTGTTGGTTGAAAACTTCTAGTTGCCTACATGTTTATGATCTCTTGTTTTTTTTGTAGCAATACTTGTAGAATTCGAGACAAATTCAGACGCACCTACTTTTATAATTTCTATTAATAAAAAAAACTTTTGTGAGATGTATGTATGTTGAAAACTTTATCCAACAAACATGGATAAAGTTTAAAACTTGTTTGTTACTAGTATTATACAGAAATTGCAATAAAATAAACAATACTTATCTAAACCACGACTGTATTTTGTAGGTGAGAACGCTATCAATGGATCAGACAAGTTCTAATCATGTCACAGACTTCAGTGTAAACGCAAATGTGTTTTATACTTGTATAAATACTTGTGGGCTACAAAGTGTGAACGAAAGAATGTTTGAGACAGTATCAATACATTTATAAAACAAATAATTATGTTTTGAAAAGTATTCTACAAGTTTTGTATCAAACTAGTATTTAACTTGTTTCTTGGTGAAAACGAGGGGTAATAAGTACCAGACATGACAATTTGAAACAATTTTCGTGAAAATTACACCAGGTGATTTTTTTTATCAGTACACAAAATTTGCGAATACGTTCTATTGATATCTTCAAATGCATAACTCTATACATTTTTTTCGACCTAAGTTTCTTAGTGAAAGTTGTTCAGTTTAACTAATAAAACGGATAAACAAATTTTGTATATAATAAAAAAAAATGTAATGTTAACACGTCCGCTCGCATCAAAATTCATAAATTACATATATGCATCGCGCGGAACGCCGTCCTTATATAGGAGTCGAGGAGGCGTGGTGTCGTGCGGCCCGCGTGTGCCGCAAACGGTTCAAGCCAAATCCGACTTTTGGCGCTACAGGTTACATCGCTGAATCCACTGCGGGTAACGCAACGTGTGTTCGCGGTTCTACAGAACAACGTCTATGGATAAAACTGAAAAATTAAGATTTATTTTTTTTATATATTATTATTATAATTATTTTTCCAGGATAAAAAGTATTCCATTTTATGCCCAGGATAATAAGGTATAATTATACCAAGTTTCATTGAAATCGAACCATTAGTTTTCACGTGATGCCTTCACATACAGACAGACAGACAGACAAAAATTTTTTTAATCACATATTTGTGTTTGGTATCGATCCAGTAACACTGCTATTTATTTTTTAAATACATATTTTCAAAGTACAGAATTGACCCTTCTACGGATTTATTATATTATGTATAATATATATATTTATATGGATAAACCTAATAAATATTTTGCTAGCATTCTGATGCTTTAGCGGTTGCACTGGATTTTTCTTTTCTTTTTTCAATCGCTTGAATAACATAGGATGGGTCCTTGATGGGCATGGAATGCTGAAGTCTCGAATCAATCAATTCTAACAGTAAGCAATTTATGTAAAATCTTGATAATGGTCCATCATTTTATTTTTTTTTGCCTAAACTTATATATTCTATTTTTAACGAATGATTCACTCCAGTCCAAACAGCAAATAAGCAGACTTCTGCTTCTGCAACGTTTAGTTGTCCCTGAATTTGGAAAAAATAGTCATGATTCTTATCTATGACAAAAGTGTTATTTTTTTGCATTGTATTTCAAATATTAAATTTTTTATTTTTAACCGCATCTTCCGCATTCATCTCTTTTGCCGGAATTAGACATTTAACTTCTACTAGTCCCATTTTCCCTTCTTGATATGGGAGTGTATAAAGTAAATTTTTCTCGTTATACTTTTAAAAAGTTATTATTGTCATTTTGCTCATTAGGTAAAGTAATTTCGATATCAGTTTTAAGTTTTTTGATACCTGCAATAATAACGTCATAATCGCCTGCACATACTTATCGATTACACCCTGTATACAATCCACCATCCACATTCATAATGTTTTCCTGTCCTCCTCTCCTTTACGCTGTTCACCGATACATTTTAAATGAGTAAATCTGCTACCACTGAAGGATGTTTCATTGTGATCAGCAAATTTTCACCACTGTTGTCGATTATTTGTTTTTCATTTTTAATCAGCAATTGGGAATCATCAGTTTTGTTTTTTGCAGATTGGTGATGTACCCTAACAATACGTCGAAAAGGGAAAGCATCAACGAATTATCGTTTTCGTCCTCTTTTTTTATTCTTCGCGTCTCTGTTAAACTCAAAACTCAAACTCAAACATTTATTTATTCAATTAGACTTCTTCTAGAAGCACTTTTGAAACGTCATTAGGTACATATTTTTAACATTTACCACCGATTCGGAAAGCAGTATCTACGGAGAAGAATCGGCAAGAAACTCCATAGTTGCTCTTTTTACTTGTTACTTGTGTTTGTTTAGTTCAACACCCATTGAATTTTCTATGTTATTGCGATCTTCCATTACATCTGAGTTTTTATGATGTGATGATAATCCATTCGTTTTAATATTGGTACTTAGAGTTGGTGGACTAAACTAGAAATGGTGGACTAAATTTGTCAGCGCGTCTGTAAGATTAAAATATAAAACCAACATCCTGTATTTAAGTTACAAAATTAATAATCAAACAACATGCCGCTACGTTTAAAATGACTAGAAGAAAAAAAAAACACCTCGACATATTTGGAATTTTGGAGTAAACAAATCATTTTCCCCGTATGTCCCAAGTTCAAGTTCTCAATATAATTAAATATATTTCGTATTTCTCAAACGAAAAATAAACATTTTTGGAACTTCAAAAAAAATATATATTATAAGAAAATTTATGAGCTTACTTTAGTTGAAAAGAAACATTCATCCCTTTACTGAAACCCCGTAAAATAAAGAAATTGTTGCCAATCACCTTTGTAATGTATTTGGTTTCATTAACTTTATGTTCGAAGATAATTTTTTTTCTAGTAAGTACATAGTTACACGCATATTTTTTTCGTTTATTTTCCATATCGAAATCAAATGTTTAAAAATACGAATATTTGCACAAAACTAAGATAAAAATAATCAATTAACAAAAATATTAAATTTAATGAAGTAGAGCAACTTTCACTTCGGTATGAAGGAAAATCGAGCGTAGAGCACACGTCAGAACGCTCCGGCCCAAGGAGCGCGACTAAAGAAATTCGCTATGATTTTTCCTAATTATTTTAAATATTTTTTTAATATTTAAAGAATTATCAAAATTCAAAAAAAAAATTTTTTAAAGGATTAATACTCATTGGTCTTCAACCAACTCGAATAAATTAATGGAAACAATAACTTTTAGCAGTATTTATCAATAGATTTTGTAAGGCAAAAAATGGGAAATTTAATGAATTTATAACGTTCTAATTAGGAAAATCATAAGTTTTTCGGCAATTGTATTCAGCAGTTTTTAATAACGACTATATAAGGATAATAATGTGCTGATCAGATTGTGTAAATTGTAATCGGTTGCAACGTAGTGAGTGCACAAACTTAGCTCCAAATGTCTTTGGGGGAAAGAGACTTATCTTGAAGGCCTGATTAAGGTAACATAAAGTAACTTTACAAATGTGAAAAAATTCACGCGCATTGCGTATATAACACTAATTGATAAACAAGAAAAAAAAATTCAGTTTATCATTTCATTAGCCGGGAAAAAATTGTCAAATAACTTGTTGAAAACGCAATTTTGCTAGACTGCAGCCTTAACAATATCTCTTTAGTACCTATATGTATTTATGAACCGTTGTTTTATAACTTTGCACGGATAACTTTACACGGAAGATTACAAAATACACCCGTGGGAACAAGTGTGTTTTTTCGTGTTGTTTGGAATGTATTTAACGTTTACATTTTACATCGTCATTCTTACCTTTGTTTCAGTGGTTCCTACAAAAGTACGTTGAGGTTCATAACCTCCTGAAGTAGGCTTCTCTATTCTGGGGCACTGTGTGGCACAACATTGTGCGTGTCCCATGTGCCTCAGACCGTTTGAACTTTGCCATAGACCTACCGCAATCCTCGTGTATAGAACCTAAAACAAACAATGCCAATAGTTATAACGAATGCGAAAGCACGTCTTCTCTCATGTTGATGTTTATAATCCCGTTTGAAGGTCTAAATTTAAAGCAGCTCTACAGCAGCGTCATTATAAAATTTCTTGGTACGATTATGCTAATTTGCAACTACTTGCCTTTAAAAAAGATATAAAAATAATTTATAAATGTGACACCCGATGAAATGGAGTACTATCGCTTTCAACACCATTTGCATTACTTAAAATGCCATGGATACTTAAATTCCAAAAATTAACAAACAAAATTCAGAACAAAGAGTAAATATCGTACCTTCATTTAACTTTTAACATTTATTTATTTGAGTAGATAGATTAATTACTCAACGTAAGGACAAAATATAGTACTTACAATTATTTTTATTTGGTTAAATTTATTGAATAATTGTCGTGGAAAAGTGGGAAGGAATTGTAAGGTTGGTTTGTTGTTTTTTGAAGATTTAATTAATTATAAATAACAAATTGTTTACATTGTCATTTTATATTTCTAACTAGAAGAGTATACTTTTCAACTGATTTCAGAGTTAGTTGAAATCAATAAATGCGAAGGGCTCAAATAACATATCTCAGGTTCCAAAGACGGATCGATACGCAAGCAAATATAGTAAGATTTCTCTCTGGGACTGACGTATTGGTCTCAGAGGTTGTAGCTTTAGCAGAATTAAGATACCCTTCATGCAATAATTTAATACTGTAACAATTTACAAATGCATATCGCTATCGAGTCATAAACACGTGCATTAACGATTTAAAAAGTGAAAAAATAGGTAAAATAAATAATAATATTTCCCCAAGAAAAGTAAAATATGTTGTGTATACATTATACAACACATATTTTTATTTTAATCATAAATATATTTTTTTGTTAATTTATTAATAAAACTTATCTTAATTATATGTTAACGGAAATGTATGTGATCCGTCATTGTATACAATTCCTAGGAAATGTATACATTTCCTAAATGGCAATCGGAAATGTAAAACATTTAAGATATTGGAAGGTACGCGGGGACAGCAGGACGTGGGGTATTGCTACAGCAAGATGTCTGTGCTTTAACAATAAAGTATAATGCACATCAAGCAATTCAAGCTTACCCTGCAAAATATAAATAACTATATGGACTCACTTACTTGCCAAATGAAAATTTGATTTTATATGAATAAATAGAAGTTGAAAGTTAGTAGATAGTTGATTTTAGAAATGTTAATTAGTAAGATAATATTAACATATTTTTATTATTTTACGGTATGACTGTTACCCGATTGTCTCAATAAGTGCCATAATAAAAATAATGAACAACGTGTTTTATTACAGAAAGCATTTACTTTAGGATACATTTCTGATTTCCTAATACGATATTGGAATTATATACAAATCCGAGAAAATTATACATTTCCTAGGATATAGGTACCTTAAATATGCATTAAATAGTTTTTTAAACAATATTTTAAACATTTCCTAAATAGTAGGTATCGGAATTTTACACATTTCCTAGGATTTGTATACAATTCCTTGATTTCATACATTTCCGGTAACATATTATATAATAATAGATACCTAACTTATAGATCAGAAGAGAAAAAATAGGTATGATTTATGCAAGAAAATATTTTCCTAGCGAAAAGCTTGATTTATTCTACTGCTGAATAAAGTCAAAAAGTAATTATAAATACTAAGAAATTTTAAGAAATGCAAGCTCACTTAATACAAATTACCTACCTGCTGCTGAAAATATGTACGTAGAAATGATGTTCTGATGTAAAGTTTTCAAATAAAAATGTAGTTTTATGTCTCTAACAAACATTTATTTGAGAATCAGAATCCACATACAATTTGAACTCCTTAGTAGAATATTATCCAACATATACTAGTTGAATTGAAAAGGTATGTGTTTTATTTGATTGGCATTTTGTATCTACTTGCTCGTTATTTTAAACATGTTATAATTTAAGTAATTACTGAAATCAATTGATGGAAAATTATAACATTAATATTTCATTGTATGTGTAATTATGTATTTAATTTTTGGTATATAGTATGTGTAATAATTTTATTTTCGGTACGAGTTCGGAATACATAGTTTTTTTGTAAAACCTCAGCTGTTAAGCCAACCAGATCTATAGTTAACCGACATCAAGATTGTCTGAGGCCCTCATTAGCAAAATAAGCCAAGTGATAAATAGAGTTGCGCTTCAATTAGCCACTGCTCCATTTTAACACGCGATGAAAACTTAATCATCTTGCTCAAGACCTATCTGTTTTCAACATGTTTACGTTCCTATATCGCTACTGAACACTTATTATTAAGAGCGAGTTCAATCGTGGAGTTAACCTTTGCGTATGATCGCATGATCACATACAAGTGGAAGATACCTATATCTTCAACTTGTATGTATCACAATGTACTTAATAATTAAATTATTTTCTTGAACATTTTCTTTCAAAGGCATTGATATCTTTAAAATGTCAAGTTAGTGAAAGACCTTATAAACTTTGTTTTACCTCAAAATAATATGTACACAACTTTTAAATGCTATTGTTTATAGATTCATAATTTTCAGTATATTAAAAAAATCTTTTACACGAAAATTGCTGATCGATCTGTTAATAATATGATTTAATGAATATTGTATTATCTGATAACCTTTCAAGACCCTTTTCGTAGGTACCTTTAGATTTAAGGCCGCATATTATATGCACTCCGGCCTTTTTTATCGGGTACCTTCAAAAGGAGTGACGCCGCAGGATCCAGCTAAAGTGAATAATATAAAAATTAAAAACATTAGATTATAATCTGAATCTCGCGAGCTAGATTTTAATCACGCGATTTTTACAGTCCTTACTTAGACATAGATATATATTGCAAACAAAGTCTCTGTTTAATTACATTTTATCAGTAAATTAAAATTGAAATGAAAGCAATTTTCAGAACCATCCGTCAGCGAGCAGTAATAAATTATTTCTGTACAGAAAAACAATTGCAAAAATACGAAGTTTAAGACTTTCAAAATTAACGCTTTATAAAACCTTCTGCAGAGAATTTAACGTCATGATTATTCATTGAATTCATTAATTAGTGGCAGTCATTAGTATAAAGATAATATATAGAAAAAAATATACATTATATAGGTAGATAACCATTTTAAAAACCATTTTATAGACAACACCCATAAGATTTCCCTACTTAAAAAAAGGCAACACCCATAAATTATGTTGCGGAGGTATATGGGCGACCCACTTTACTATCGGGCATTGCGTTTGCTCGTTTTCCTATACCAATAATATAATAAAACCGGCCAAGTGCGAGTCGGGCTCGCGCACAAAGGGTTCCGTAGCAGCAAATATAATAAATTACAGTTAAATCAACCTATCTCAAAAACTATAAGAGATACTTTGATCAAACCAAAAATCGTTGAAAGAGTTAATTAGCATGCATCACCTCTATTTTTTTTAGAATTTTATACCCCGTAGTTATAAAAATAGAGGGGGGGGGACATACTTTTTACGACTTTGAGAGCTGATATCTCAAAAACCGTTCACTTTAAGAAAAATGTTTTTTAGAAAACTTTATATCATTTTAAAAGACCTTTCCATTGATACCCCACACGGGTATGTACATCGAAAAAAAAAATTTCATCCCTCAGTTACATGTATGGGGGGCCCCACCCCCAATTCTTTTTTTTACTATTTAGTGTCATATTTTTGTAGCGGTTCATACAACACATATTCCCATCAAATTTCATCACTGTAGTACTTATAGTTTCCGAGTAAATCGGCTGTGACAGACGGACAGACGGACAGACGGACAGACGGACATGACGAAACTATAAGGGTTCCGTTTTTGCCATTTTGGCTACGGAACCCTAAAAAAGGTTCATACTTCTGCCATTCGAGACTAAACTTTACTTTATTACAGAATATACACTGATTACTATTAACCATGAGTCGTGGCTACCTCAGCCTATTTGTCAATAGTACCTATCCATTCGATGCTTAATTGGCTTACCGCCAGCCTAACCTCTATTTATTTATTACTAGATTTCCGCCCGCGGTTTCGCTTACCTTTTCGAGTTCGATTTCTGGGATAAAAAGTAGCCTATGTTTTATTCTGGGTTTTCAGCTACCAATATACCAAAGTTCATTGTAATCGGTATAGAAGTATTTGCGTGAAAGAGTCATCAATCCATCCATCCATCCTCACAAACTTTCGCATTTATAATCATATACTGCTACTATAATAATTATTATCAACTGCATATTTTTTTGAAAAAGGATAGGTATCCTTCAAAAATGTTTTAATTAGGCAAAAATGATTGTTTTAAAATGATTAAAATTATAATTTGTTAAATACATATGTTAGAAAATACTTCTAATGTGAGACATATAAAACAAATATTATATTATGTCCTTACATCATATTGATAAACCTTATATTATGTACTTACCTTTATATCCATAACTAGCATATAAGTAGTCAAATAACATTGTCTAATAATACTTCTAAAATACAGAACAATGGTTATGTTATATTTTAGAGAATTTCTCCGTGTATTTAAGAAGGAAAACTTGCAATACACTTAGAAGGAAAATGTTTCTACAGATAATCGTTGAACTAAAAAATTAAGCAAATCCGAAGGAGTTTGTCGGCCCACGAACCTTAAACTTTATATTAAAACTTTATATTAATGTATTTTCATTTCCAATTACCATTCCTTCTAACTTGTAACTTAACACATGTTCAGTGTATAAACAACTCTTATTAAAAAACTTTATTTAATTAACGCAATTATATTTTTTATGATGATTTATAAACTATGATTAATTAAATTTGTGTTTTGAGTGCTTGTTACCTACAGATATGTAGGTATAGCTATAATATCTTTATTATGGTGAGGCATATGTAATAGAATTTGGAGTTTTTTGCCAGTTCTTCCCCATATATACTGCTTTCCGAATCGATGGTAAATTTTAAAACGGTTATGACGATTCAAAAGTGTGCTTCTAAATAAATGTTTGAGTAGAGACGTCGGCCAGAAAACGAAGTAGTTTAGAACACAGGTAGATGGTACCTATATAACTTTAGTTAAATTTTAAAACAATATTTGCATATGCAAATGTGTAATTACTAGATAATTAATAACCTCATAATATAACCTGTGGTTTACGTGACAAACGAGCAAACGCCTCATCTGACGGTAAGCGGATACACTGTGCACACAATTACATTAGGTATGTATTATTAAAATGTGATAAACGATAACGACCGAAAGTGATGAATAGGATTATTCTAAAGATGAAAAAATTGGATAAAAATTCAAACCCACTATTTTCATTATCATAAATTATAATTTATTCTGTGATTTATATCTATTTCTAATCAAACTCAAAGCTTAGGGTGACCTTATGCTTTGTGTTTGACCCTTAAGTGATGGAAAATTTATACCCTGGTATTTCAATCATTATTATGTCGCCACGAAAAATATTATTACAACTTTCCTCATCATTATGCTTTATTGAAATTTCTTTTTCATTTATACAATAAAAAAAGACTTGATGACGACGAATGATTATTATTTGAAGATATATTATAAAAACATTCCTTTGTCGGTTGAGTAAACTTAAAGTCTAAGGTTAATTTGATTATTTTAATACTGCAGAATTTCTAAAACATGCACTTTAAAAATTTCGTCTTATCTTATTCAACCAAATTAACTAAATAAAAAATATGCCTTGTTAAAAACAAGCCGCCGGTATAACGGAGATTTTTCATATTTTTTATGCAAATTTAGGTCCGATTTTACTAGATATGCTAGGAGATAGTTGTGAATTATTCTTCATCGTTTTAGTTTTGATAATCAAGAGCCGGCAGTAAAACTACTCAATTTATTAGTAGCATGTGCTGCATTTTATCCTTAGTCAGCTGGGTTGTCTAAGTTGGAATGTTCCTAGATCTGAATAAATTATATAAAAGATAGACGAAGTGGTGTAAATATAATCCTCCCGTTTCATGTCATGGGCGGTATTCGCGTACATTTTGCCTAATATACATAATGCACTCAAGTGAAATAAGAACTCTTTCTGATATTCAGTTGAGCGTTAGATATATGCTAACATTTTTGGATAAGTGTACGTCCATTTTATAATACGATTTTGCTTGTTTAGAGATATCCAGTTTAGTATCAGTTTACAGTTTTCGTGTGATTCATTCTTGTGGTGATTTATCTTATTCTGGTAGTCGTTATGCGAGTGTTACAAATCATTTCTAATTTATATTAATATTATATCAGGAATTTATGTTATAACTATCTGTCCTGCCAGATATTGTTTTGCCCCATTGTCCTTTTGTCGTTTTATCTCCGTAAGAACCCTCCTTGTGCCTTAGCAAAAACGTTAAAAAATAGCCGAATTAGTAAAGCCGTTCTCCTGAAGAAGCCTGGCGATTCTGAAACGTTGAAAATAAAAACACACGTGCCCAGACGGGACTAACTCTACTGGACCCTTTTAAAAATTTCTTTCGTCAGCAGAAAGCTACAATGTTCCATAGGCTATATTTTGTTTTGTGTTTGTTGAGTCGGGACGAATGGCTGTTTTATAAAAATCGTTCAAAATTTGTTTTTTACTACATGTTAATTAATTGTAAACGTTTCTATCTAAATCCGTATCAAAATCTGTTGCGTAAGTAAAGATCTAAGCATACGTACAATCTACATAGGGACTTACAGGGGGCAGAGACTTTGTTCATAAATGAACTTGAACTATGTAGTGATGACTGATGATACAGACTAGGCTAGCCAATCTAATCTGAAGAGATTGAGGGATTATCTTAATCAAGTTCTAGTAAATTGTAGGGCTCAAAAGGCTTACATACAAGGCGATAACAGAATATGTATATCTTCCAAAGTATCTAATAATATGTAATATATTATTTTACTTCCTATTTTATTTTTAACTCATAATAATATATACATTTTTTTTTCTTTTCTCTTTTACTTTTTCAGCCACCCGCGTTCCATTAATTATATGTATTATATATCTATCCTCTACCTTAGGTGGCCTGGAAGAAATCGCTTTTAAGCGATAAGGTCACCTTTTGTACTTCGCATCCAAACAGATATATATTATACTGTACATTATAATATTAAATGGTGTGGTACAATAAATGATTAAATAAATAAATATCTTGCAAGTATTTTTTTGTATACTTTGTGCGTCTGTATTTAAATAAATAATCACCCTTTTATTCATACTTTGAATATGTGTTATAAAAATATTATCTACAGATACTGAACAGTTTTTTAATTTGTTTATACGCGCTAATCTCTGGAACTATTGGTCCGATTTGATTTGAATTATTTCGATGTAAGATAGCCTTAGATCATTAAATGATCTAAGAAGATAGCCCATTTATCGAGGAAGGCTTATAGGCTACTGGCT